>NC_058083.1:183653195-183755336 GCF_014858855.1 Bufo gargarizans
CCCTCCTATATCTACTGATGCTTTTCTGCCATTAAACAGAATGGATTGGAACTAGACACGTGTTCAGTGCTCATCTGATTCATTCGCCCGGTACCGGATAGACTTAATCCAAGCTGATCACCGAAATCATGTGTCAGGGACACGTTAGAAAAGAGAGTATATTGTCCAACAGGGGGTAGTGTCGCAGCCAGGAGGAGGTAAGCGACATGGGACCTTTGTGAAGATTTTGCAATCCAGCGCCCCAGAGAGGAGCGCAGTGGGAAGGTTTGGCCCGGAGACCCGACTCTCGGGGAAGACCCGGGGAAATATAAAAAAAGGCAGGAGCTTGGACTCGACCCTTGACCAGGCCGGCGTCCATGGGGTTAAGCCCTGTGATGCAAAAATGTCCACTGCTGAACAAGTGGTGGGCAAGGTTAAAAAAGGTTTTGCTGCTGAACAAGCAGCACGGAGGATGCCTGGCCCTAAAGTGTTAATGGACAAGATGCCGGTAAAGGAGTCCAGAACTGTGATTTCCAGGGTCAGTGGAGCAAATGTATCTCACCCTGGAGAGTCTGGTTTGTCTCACCTAGGTGGGGCTGGTATGGATAGGACCAAGGTGATTCACAACTGGGGTGTGCAAGGCCCCACAGATACTGCAGACATTTTTGCTTCAAGAGTGGTCTTTTATTTGAAGCTATATGATGAAATTAAAAAAGACTTGAGAAAAGTTAAATTAGAACAAAAAAATATGAAGTTACAGGAGGGCTTATTGCCTAAGCGCAAAAAAACTTTTCTCTCCTCTAAGCTGGATAAGCTAGAGGAGGAGATAATGACACTGGAAGAAAGGAAACTGGCCATAGAAAAAAATGGCGGTCCATTTATGGAAAAATTCCAAAATGATAAGCGGTTTAAAACCATGTCAGATGCTGAGTCGGGCTCTCCTGGTCCGTCAGGGCTGCGGACCAGGAGCCCGAGAAAAACAGTAATGGCAGAAAATTCTGGGCAGGACTCCTTGCCAGCAGGGCAGGGGGAACCCTCTTGGAGTCAGGGAGCGGCCTCCGGGGATGAAGGTGAGTCTGGTGGTTTGATATTGCAGAGCATCAGGCAGCTGGAATCCCCGGTAGGTAGGCTCTATTTTGGAGATGAGGAGATACCGGAAGAGGAAAAAGTAAAGGAGAAAAAAAATAGAACCAAAGTCGTGGAGAGAGAGGTGTTGGTATATGGCCCTTCAAACACTTCAAAACCCGCTGCTGAGCCCAGCCTAGCTCCTGATGTGGAGTTAGGTTGTACAGAGCGGGAGATTATGGCTGCGGACAAGGAAAAGACGGACGAGGTGAGGGCGGACAAGGACGCGAAAAGGGCGGACAAGGTCGCGAAAAGGGCGGACAAGGTGGCTCCTTCTACAGTAGTTGTGGCTCCTTCTGCGGGGGTGGTGGTGCCTGCAAAGGCACCGCTAAGGTCAGGAGAGCCAAGTGGGGAGAACCCGGCCAGTCTAGGGGGAGTGAGTGGTGGTTCCCGGGGTAAAAGTGATAAGCATGTGGTGAAAAGTGGAGTGAACGAGGTAAAAAGAGATATGAAAGGTAGTATGAAAGAAGGGGAGAATGGAGTCAGTAATGCAGGACCAAGTGTGGATGCAAGTGTGGATGCAAGTGGGAACACAAAAGTAAGTGAAAATATGGAAGTGAGTGGGAATGATGTAAGTGGGAATGTTGTAGGCGGTGAAAATGTGGATATGGAAGAATATGATGAAAGGATTTTGTCTGCTGAGGATATGGAGAAATTGAGAAAAGAGGAGGAGGAGGAAGAAAGGGTGAGACAGGGAAAAAAAAATGCAAAATGTACGTATTCAAATATCGTTCAGCAGGGAACAAGGGACTCTTTGCCCACAGGATCTGGCAAGGGTAACTTGCAACGGCGCTTCTTGGGGGCCTTGAAAGAGGGTGCAGAGACCTCCATACAAGTAGAGGGTGAATCGGTTGACCTGTCTTTCTGGACGGAGAGACACGGGCTGAGAACCTTCCGAGAGCAGAAAGGGGGTGAGACCGTCTGGACTCACCCCACACCCGGGGGGGACCGTAGGAATGTGGCCCGTCTGTTTTGGAAAGGTGAGGAAGCAACACCTTCTAGGAAGACTGTTGTGGAGCTTTTCCTGCAGATGGGTTTTGAGGCGAAAGACATCTATGCCCTCATCCATCCCTACGGGACCAAGTTCTTTGATGTTAGCTTTGTCCGACCAGAGGGGCTTGAGCTCTTCTGGTCCAGATATGAGCTGATAAAGAGCACCCCGGAGTGGCAGGGTTTTGCCGTCCAGGCTATCACCCGCCAGAACAAGGTGAAGAAAGTGACTGTGTTAACTTGTAATGAGTCTCTTTCCAGTGTAGACATAGCGACCTGGCTGGGTCGCTACGGTGAAGTGGGCTACCCAGCCAAGGTCCTGGACGAGCACGGTATTTGGTCTGGGGCCTGGACCTTCAACGTGATGTTGAGGGCCCAGGGAAATTCTGTTACCCATATCCCCTCCTCGGCCTTCATAGGGAGGGATCGGATAATGGTTTTTTACCAGGGGCAGCCAAAGGTCTGCCACAGGTGCGGCGACCCCACACACTTCAGTGCACAATGTAAGACCCAGAGGTGCGTGAGGTGTGGAGGGAGTGACCATCTTGCCGCAACCTGTCGGAAGATCAGGTGTAACCTGTGTGGAGACCTGGGTCACCCGTTTAGTCGCTGTCCGCTTGCCTTTGCCAACCAGGCTCAGGGACAGGCTCAGAACCAGGCAGATACTAGCCGCAAGGCTGGGCCTGCAGTTGGTGAAGAGTCTGCTGCCGGGACTGGGCCGGCTGGTGAGGGGACAAGTGCCGGGGATCCCAGCACTGGAGGAAGCAAAAAGGATTCCGATAAGGTAAAAAAAATTACGGCAGCTAGGGTCAGGCGGCAGGAACAACGCCGCAAACAGAGGGAGCAGGAGGCAGCTGATCCCTCAACTGGTACCCTAGTTGAGAATCCGGCCAATAGTGGCCAAGATGACAGAGATGATGATGGGAACCCCGGAGTTCATCCCGAAGAGGCCGACCTCTCTGCTGTCTCTGTCTCCTCAGGTGGGGATAGTGTGGATGAGGAGGACAGTGAATGGTTGGTGAGGAGGAGTAACAAGCAGGGTAAGAAGAGAAACAGCAAAAGAGAGGGCAGGAAGGCCTCTCTTGAGTGGGATCCGTCCATCCCACTCTCCCTTGACCAGATACCAAGGAAGGTTTCGGCTGGTGCCCCTCTTGTGGAGGTCTCCAACCGGTACGGCGTCCTAAGCGATACCTCCGAGGCTGGCTTGGCTGAGGGGGAAGCGAGGGATGCAGTGCCGGAGGGTGAGAAGGCCTCCTCGCGGGTTGCCGGGCCTTGCCCTTCAGAGGGGAAACCTGCTGGAGGGGGGGCCAAGTCAGATCCTGTGGGCAAAGAGAAATGTGATATGGATGTCTCCAAATGCCTGAAAAGGCAGAAAG
Source organism: Bufo gargarizans (assembly GCF_014858855.1). NCBI lineage: Eukaryota > Metazoa > Chordata > Amphibia > Anura > Bufonidae > Bufo > Bufo gargarizans. The sequence continues at coordinate 183,656,666 of NC_058083.1, forward strand.
AAAGTGAGGAGTCAGATGGTTGTGATGGTGATGGTGAGGGTGGCGGTGGGGTTAAGAAGAAAGCTATCTAGTTCAATCACTTATGATGGCGGAACTCACCCTGTTGACGCTAGCAAGCATTAACGTTGCTAGCATTAAGTCAGACGTGGCTCGTTATGTGGCCTTTGATTTTTTCAGCCATTTTGATGCTGATATTTTATTTTTGCAAGAGACCTGGTTGACTTCCATGGAGTTGATAGAAAAAGCAAAGAGAGAGTGGAGGCATGGTCCATCTTTCTGGTCTCTTGCGGCCGAACCACGTAGCGGGGTAGCGGTACTTTTTAAAACCGCTGGAAGAGTGGAATGCAGGAAAGTAATTGAACTAGAAATGGGAAGGTGCCTGATCCTGGATGTGCTCATGGGAGGACAAGAGCTGAGGCTCATTAACATCTATGGTCCACAAACTGTGTGGGATCGTAAATGTCTCCTCATGAGGATTAAACCTTACCTTTTTTCCAGCCGTCAGGTGATCTTTGGTGGAGACTTCAACAATGTGACAAGAGTCTGTGATAGGGGAGGCTCCAGAGTCAGGCTGGATACCGATGGCGTCGTATTGAGTAAGATAGTTGAGGAAGCTAGTCTGGTGGATGCTCATTTAAAGCATAAGCCAGACCACGTGGACTTCACTTTTCATCAAGGTAGCCATAGGTCTAGAATAGATAGGTTTTATTTGAAGGGGGAAGCTGTTTTCTCGGTCTTGGAGACTGAGGAAGTGGTTTTCTCCGATCACTGTTTAATTTGTTTTTCTTTGAATGTTGCAGAGACCCCCTGTATGGGCAGAGGTTTGTGGAAGTTGAATTCATCTCTCCTGGAAGATGCGACAATAAGACAATCCTTCGAGGAGTTCTTTCAGGGCCAGGAACCGTTAGTGGACCTCTGCAACAGTAAGTCAGAGTGGTGGGAGATGTTTAAAACAAGGACGGCGAGGTTTTTCCGAGAGCTTTCGTACCTCAGGTGCCAGGACAGAAATAATCTGTACCAGGAACTGAGGAAGAAACTTGAAAGTCTGGTCTCGACGGGAGGTAGCCGCGAGGATATCTCTCGTGTGAAGTCCTTGCTTAAGAGGTGTCAGTACGATAGGTACGCATCTTTGGTTGTCGAGAGGGATTTTGGGAAGTACCGCTCGCCCAACCCTTACGGCAACTGTAAGATGTCAGTAAAACGTAAGCTGGTGACAGGCCTGATTGATAGTACAGGATCCCTGAATAGGTCCAAATCAGGGATCCTGGAGGTGGTCAGGTCTTTCTACTCTCACCTCTTGAGTAGGAAAGAACTAGATCGGGACAAGCTTTCAGCTTTCTTGGCTGAAGCTGTTCCCAAGGCAGGAATGGACCCCTCTCTTGACGTTTTGTCTGAACTAATCAGGGAAGAGGAAGTGAGACTGGTCATTGAAGGGCTTAGGCCCAAGAAATCGCCAGGTCCGGATGGCTTAACATCTGAGTGGTACAGGACTTTCAAGGAACAGTTAGTTCCTCCTTTGACTGAGGTCTTTAATGAGTGTCTTTCCTCGGGCACTTTACCAAAGTCAATGGGTAAGTCAGCCCTGATTATTCTGTCAAAGGGCAAAGATCCATCCCGTATTGAGAATTGGAGACCCATATCGCTTCTCAATACGGACAGAAAGATCCTGGCAAAAATACTTTTTAATAGATTGGTGAAGTTTGCACCGAGACTCCTTTCGGGGGCTCAGCACTGCACAGTTCCCGGTCGGAGCACTTTTAGCGCCGTTCTCAGTGTCCGAGAGGCCGTGGAGCGGGGCAGGGCGGGCCTTTGGAAGGGGTTTCTCTTGTCTTTGGATCAGGCTAAAGCTTTTGACCGGGTGAACCACGAGTACCTGTGGTCCGTCCTTTTGTGGTACGGTCTGCCGGGGAGGTTTGTGAATTGGCTAAAAGCTTTGTACAAAGGGGCTGAGAGTTTCCCGTTGGTTAATGGTTGGTCGGGACAGCCCTTCGAGGTGACTTCCGGTGTCCGTCAAGGATGTCCCTTAAGCCCCTTGCTGTATGTGTTTGCGATCGATCCCTTCATTAGAAGGGTAGATCGTGGACCGTTAGCGGGGGTGGGGATGGAACTGGCGGGGGCAGGGGGGCCGTCTTTGAGGGTGGTAGCGTATGCGGATGATGTCACCATTTTCACCTCTTCCGGTGAGGAGGTGGGGTGGGTGATGTCGGAAGTGGACCGCTATTCAGAGGTTTCTGGGTCTCGGATCAACCTTGATAAATGTGAAACTCTCTGGTTGGGAGAAGGAGATCCTACTTTTGATCTCCAGGGCACTCTCCCAGAGCCTCAGAAAACTGTCAAAGTTCTCGGCATCAATTTTGGCCAGGATGAGGACTATCATCGGAAAAATTGGGAAGGCAGACTGAAAGATGTCGGTCAAAAGGTAGACCGCTGGAAGGGTTGGTCTTTGACCCTCAGGGAAAGGGTTCACCTGTGCAAGGCTTATCTGATTCCGGTACTATTGTACTTGGGCACTGTCTGTGCCCTGCCAGGCTCTCTCTGGGCAACGGTCCACAGCCTGTTTTCCCAGATGTTATGGGGAAACAGGCTGAACCTAGTCAGGAGAGATGTCACTTACCGACCAAGGAGACTAGGTGGGTTGGGTATGGTCAACCCAGTGGTATTCCTAACGAATACCTTCTTAAAAGCTAACATTGCAATCCTCTGGATGGAGAGGGCTCCTTGGTGGGTGAATTCCTGTAGGGAATGGTTTCGGCCCTTCTTCCAGGAATGGGAGACAGGAGGGCGTGTGAAAGACCTACGTTCGTCAAGGCAGAGATATCTCCCGGCTTATGTTGCCCCGGTCCTGAGAATTATAAAGCGATGGGGTCTCGGGAGGGGAGAGATAGAGACCAAGTCGAGGTTCGACCTTGATTTTAAGGTCCTGTCTACCTTCTTCCAGCCTCCGTTGGCCTTGAGGGATTGCCCAAGTCGGGATCTAGAGGGAGGGTTGACTTTAATTAATTCGGTGAGGATCCCCTTGAAAGTTTGGGATGTGGCTTGGCGTTGCTTCCATGGTAAGCTATATGTAAGGGATAATGTGAAGTGTAGAAACTCTGAGGAAAGGGGTTGTCCCCGGGAGGAGTGCGGTGCTGTGCTGGAAAGTATGGACCATTTCTTGCTTCACTGTCCTTTTAATATAGAGGTCTACAAAAGGGTGGGGACTTCCATCGGCTGGCCTAGGCTGGCTGCCCTATCCTATGCAGAGTGGGCCTATGGTGCGTTCAAAGACCTGGGTGGACGGGACCGTTGCACTTTATTCCTAGTTAGTGCAGTGGTCAGGTATCACATTTGGTGCGCAAGGTGTCTAGTGTCGACGAATTCTAAAGTCCTCCCAGTGGAGACGGTATATAGGAACATCATGGGTGACCTGGATAAAGTGCGCTCTCTTGAGAATGAAAGGTTGGGTGGCCCTAAAGTCTCTCATCTGTGGAGGGGCTTTTGTTTCAGGGTACACTAACCGAGTAACTCTCAGCCCTGGTGGTGGGCTGGCATGACACTATTAGATTTTTGTTTTGTTTTATGATAAAGCAGGATGGTTTGGTTTACAGGCACTGAACCATAGCTGAAAAAGTCAGTTTTTTGTGTTATGTATTATATGATATTGTATATGTATATTGTATATGTATAAGTTGATTATTAGGGACTTAATGTTGGGGTTAGTCAGGTTGGGAGGGGGGTTTGGGGGGGGGGGGGGTTATGTATATATATTTATATGTGTGTGTATAAAAAAAAAAAATAAAAAAAAAAATTATAAAAATATAAAAAAAAAAAAATTTTTTTGTTATTTCCCTTACAAACCGGTCAGCCCCAGTCCGACTGGGGAGAACTATGGAACTGGAGAAGCTCGGGGTTATCCTCTTGAACTTCTGTGGGAGACCGGTTTGGTGTGTTATGTGGGGACGGTGATGGGTTATAAGTTAGATTTAGGGTTATGGATAGGTCTTGTATATATTGTATATATTATTGTATTTTAATTTATTTATTCTTTAAGTTTTGTTTTGGTTATATAAATATGTTGATATGTAAATATGTAAATAGTGTATGGATGTGCATGAATGGGTACTATGAATGTAGAAGGGGGGGTGGGGTGGGAGTCTGGCCGGGTTAAGTCCTTTATTGGTAATTGTGTTTGTTTTTGATTTAAAATAAAAAGTCCTGACATCAATCATGGCAGCATTTTTCAATTTTCTGCATTTTTCAATTTTCCCATTGAAATCAATCAAAGAAATCTGATTGGTTGTTTTTAGCCCCGCCCACTTTTCTGAATTTTAATCCTAATCCTAAATTGTCCAACTGTACCAAGTTTGGGGATCCTGCCATTAACAGTCTAAGAGCAGCGGCAGTTTTAAATGTCCCTATTAAAATAAATGACTAAAATTTGATTGGCCGTTGTAGACTCCGCCCACTTTTTTTAATAAATTTTTGAATCCAGTCACCCAATGACCTACGGTGCCAAGTTTGGGTATTCTGGCTTAAATATTGTGAGAATGACAGCAATTTAAAGGTTTATCATTGAAGTCAATAGGGAAAATCTGATTTGTTGTTGTTGGCTCCGCCCACTTTTAAAATTTTTGAATCCAAAGTAATCTATCACCTGATTTCAGAGATTTGAAGCCCCTGACATCAATCATGGCAGCATTTTTCAATTTTCTGATTTTTTTATTTTCCATATTGAAATCAATGAAAGAAATCTGATTGGTTGTTTTTGGCCCCGCCCACTTTTCAAATTTTAATCCTAATCCTAAATTGTCCAACTGTACCAAGTTTGGGGATCCTGCCATTAACAGTCTAAGAGCAGCGGCAGTTTTAAATTTTTCCATTAAAACATATAGCTGAAATTTGATTGGCCGTTGTAGACTCCGCCCACTTTAAAGCATTTGAATTCTAGTCCCCTATTAACCGAATATATTAAGTTTAATAACCCTGCCATTAACAATGTTGAAATGCAAGCAATTTAAAATGTTCTCATTGAAGACAATAGGAAAAATCTGATTGGTTGTTTGTAGCTCCGCCCACTTTTTAATGTCCCCAAAATGTGACAGAAATTTCCAGGTTGACCCCATGACTAAGTGACCCAAGTTTGGTGAGTTTCACTCCGAAGCTGTATGAGTGACAAACGTTTGCATTTTTCCAATAAAACTCTATGGGAGAAAAAAAGAGGTTTTCCGGGGGCCCGCCCCAGGGGCCCGGAGGGTGGGATCGGTTAACAAAGCACAAGCAAGATCCTCGGGTATGTGCCGGCCAAGAGTGCAAAGTTCGGTATTGATACTCCTAAATCTGTGGGAGGAGTAGCAATTTGAATGTCTCATTATAGTCAATGGGGAGAATTTGATTGGTTCTGTGTGGCCCCGCCCACATTTTCGGGTCTCCGAAATGTTCTAACAAATTGCGCGTTGACCCCATGACTAAGTGACCCAAGTTTGGTGACTTTAGTTTAAAATCTGTGCGACTGGGAGCGATTTGAAAATTGTCCCTGTCAAAGTCAATGGGAAAAACGTGGATTTTGGGGGCCCTGTCCCAGGGGCCCGGAGGGTGGGATCGGGTAACAAAGCAAAAGCAAGGTACTCGGGTGGGTGCCGACCAAGTCTGCAAAGTCTGGAATTTGTACTCCTAAAAATGTGGGAGGAGTAGCAATTTGAAGGTCTCATTACAGTCAATGGGGAGATTTTGATTGGTTCTGTGTGGCCCCGCCCACTTTTTGGGGTCCCCGAAATGTGCCCAAAATTTTCGGGTTGACTTCATGACTAAGTGACCCAAGTTTGGTGACTTTAGCGTCAAAGCCTGGCGAGTGGGAGCTATTTGAAAATGTACCCTGTCAAAGTCTATGGGAAAAAAGGGGGCTTCCGGGGCCCGCCACGGGGGCCCCGGGGGTGGGATCGTTCCACAAAGTAATAGCAATCCGATCGGGAACAATCTGCACGTTTTGGTAAATTTTTGTCTATGTAGTGTAAAAACTGTGGGAGGAGTTAGGGTGGCAAATTTGGCTATAATAATAATAATATATATGTGAGATAATAGTATGTGGTCTTGCTATGCAAGAACACATAATAAGAGCTTACAACTGGAGTGGGCGGAGTAACTGGGTGGAGTGTAGACTCCGCCAACTTTTGTACATTTTGACCTTTGTCTCAAACTGACCCACCCTGCCGAGTTTGGGTGCTGTGGCTTAAATTCTGTGAGAATGACAGCTGTTTAAAGGTTTCTTATTGAAGTCAAAAGGAAAAATCTGATTGGTTGTTTTTGGCCCCGCCCACTTTTCTGAATTTTAATCCTAATCCTAAATTGTCCAACTGTACCAAGTTTGGGGATCCTGCCATTAACAGTGTAAGATCAGCGGCAGTTTTAAATTTCCCCATTGAAATAAATGGCTGAAATTTGATTGGCCGTTGTAGACTCCGCCCACTTTTTAATAAATTTTTGAATCCAGTCACCCAATGACCTACGGTGCCAAGTTTGGGTATTCTGGCTTAAATACTGTGAGAATGACAGCAATTTAAAAGTTTCTCATTGAAGTCAATAGGGAAAATCTGATTTGTTGTTGTTGGCTCCGCCCACTTTTTAAATTTTTGAATCCAAAGTAATCTATGACCTGATCTCAGCGATTTGAAGCCCCTGACATCAATCATGGCAGCATTTTTCAATTTTCTGAATTTTTTTTTTCCATATTGAAATCAATGAAAGAAATCTGATTGGTTGTTTTTGGCCCCGCCCACTTTTCAAAATGTTAATCCTAATCCTAAATTGTCCAACTGTACCAAGTTTGGGAAACCTGCCATTAACAGTGTAAGAGCAGCGGCAGTTTGAATTTTTCCCATTTAAACAAATGGCTGAAATTTGATTGGCCGTTGTAGACTCCGCCCACTTTTTCATTATTTTTGGAATCCAGTCACCCAATGACCTACGGTGCCAAGTTTGGGTATTCTGGCTTAAATACTGTGAGAATGACAGCAATTTAAAGGTTTCTTATTGAAGTCAATAGGGAAAATCTGATTGGTTGTTTGTAGCTCCGCCCACTTTTTAATGTCCCCAAAATGTGACAGAAATTTCCAGGTTGACCCCATGACTAAGTGACCCAAGTTTGGTGAGTTTCACTCCGAAGCTGTATGAGTGACAAACATTTGCATTTTTCCAATAAAACTCTATGGGAGAAAAAAAGAGGTTTTCGGGGGCCCGCCCCAGGGGCCCGGAGGGTGGGATCGGTTAACAAAGCACAAGCAAGATACTCGGGTATGTGCCGACCAAGGGTGCAAAGTTCGGTATTTATACTCCTAAATCTGTGGGAGGAGTAGCAATTTGAACGTCTCATTGTAGTCAATGGGGAGAATTTGATTGGTTTTGTGTGGCCCCGCCCACATTTTCGGGTCTCCGAAATGTGCTAACAAATTGCGCGTTGACCCCATGACTAAGTGACCCAAGTTTGGTGACTTTAGTTTAAAATCTGTGCGACTGGGAGCGATTTGAAAATTGTCCCTGTCAAAGTCAATGGGAAAAACATGGATTTTGGGGGCCCTGTCCCAGGGGCCCGGAGGGTGGGATCGGGTAACAAAGCAAAAGCAAGGTACTCGGGTGGGTGCCGACCAAGTCTGCAAAGTCTGGAATTTGTACTCCTAAAAATGTGGGAGGAGTAGCAATTTGAAGTTCTCATTAAAGTCAATGGGGAGATTTTGATTGGTTCTGTATGGCCCCGCCCACTTTTTGGGGTCCCCGAAATGTGCCCAAAATTTTCGGGTTGACTCCATGACTAAGTGACCCAAGTTTGGTGACTTTAGCGTCAAAGCCTGGCGAGTGGGAGCGATTTGAAAATTTACCCTGTCAAAGTCTATGGGAAAAAAGGGGGCTTCCGGGGCCCGCCACGGGGGCCCCGGGGGTGGGATCGCTCCACAAAGTAATAGCAATCCGATCGGGTACAATCTGCACGTTTTGGTAAATTTTTGTCTATGTAGTGTAAAAACTGTGGGAGGAGTTAGGGTGGCAAATTTGGCTATAATAATAATAATATATATGTGAGATAATAGTATGTGGTCTTGCTAAGCAAGAACACATAATAAAGGGAGAGAAGCCAGTAAATATTTCCTGAACAAAGAAAACCAGATGCTTTTGGACCAGATAGACTTCGTCGGGGACTACATTATGTTTATTTTAACTCACAACTATTTAAATGAGTTTTTTCTTACAGATGTGGGGGACCGCGATGGGGGACCGCGATGGGGGACCGCGATGGGGGACCGCGATGGGGGACTGCGATGGGGACCCGGTTCGCACTGAGTTTTGCTAACCTGTATATGGGGAGGTGGGAAGAGACCACCATATATCCCCAAGGCGTTCTCGGTGCGAACCTGGTCCTCTGGAAAAGATTCATTGATGATATTATTATTTTTTTTTAACAAAGATGTTTATTTGCATTGTGTCATGAGCTTGCAAAATTTACATTACGGTATCATCCAATACATGATAACTGCACAATATGTGATACATCTCCATCGAAATCCATCAGCATAACACAATACAATACATTTTATATTCCCCCCCCCCTTCCCCAATCCCTTTCCCCCCACCCCCCTCCCCAATCCCTTTCCCCCCACCCCCCTCACCCAATGTAATCGAACAAATGATCCCAACACCCCGAGCACAACTGGCAAGGGTTAACCCACCTCTCTGAGCACTGCCTTATTTGCCACTAACACTAGACTCTTGTCCCAACTCTCCTTTGTCACCTCTCGCTTGTCTCTTTTCAAGACCCTAACGATCACAGACTTTCAACCTACCCAACTTTCCTTTGATATCCTCCTGCAAATACCAGGCTGTTGGGGTGAACGGTCTCATGATCCTTAATGATTCCGCCTCCTCCATGAAATGTAACAGGAATTTTTTCCAGGTCTTGTACAACTTCCTTCCAAATGTTTCCTTCTTACCCATTGCTTCTAACCACTCCAGATGGAGCATATGCCTCAAACGCCTTAAAAACTCAGACTTTGATGGTACCTTTGGCTCCAACCATACAGATAGCAAGCATCTCTTAGCCTCAAGAACTATCCTATGACCCATTGCTGTAAGGCCCCTATTCTGCTCACTTCCACCTTCAGTCGACTCCACCTGCTTACCCGTATGTAGCATTGCTACCTGAATGTCTAATTCCTCACTAAAATTACTACCATCCCGCAAGACCAGTCCCACCATCTTCCAATATTCCTCCAATTTAGTGCAGCTCCACAACCCATGCACAAGGTCAGTTTTAGGGGTGGAACATCTAGGACAGGCCACCAACCTATCCGGTTTCACACTAGTGGCCGGCATGTCAAATCCATACAGGGCATGATGTATAATTTTAAAGTGGGTCTCCCTCATTGTCTCATTTATCACTGCCCTGTGCAGGGCTGCAATACCGTTCCTCACTATTGGGTAAACCTCCTCCAGGCCTAATTTGTTCCCCCATCTCCCGAACAATCCCTGTGAGAAAGAGTCCTCCCAATGGCATCTCAGACTACCATATATGAGCGATACAGATTGCCTGTTGCCAGAGATAATGAGTGTATCGAATTTGTTCCGAACCCATTCACCAGCCATGTTAGTAGCCAGACTCCTACAATAGTGCCTGACCTGCAGATATGGGAACAAATCAGATCCCGTCAGCCCCCACCTATCCGTTAGTTCTCGTAGAGTCGCCCACCTGCTCTCCTGAGTATGGAACAAGTCCCCTACTGTCTTCAATCCCTTGATTTTCCACTCCCGCAACGACCGCTCCGACTGCCCTGGAGGAAAAGCTGGATTATTGCACAAAGGAAGGTGTTTCGAGATCTGACATGGCAGTCTATATATCTTTCTGAGGTTCTTCCATGTTACAATGGAATCACGTAGTATTAGCGAACACCTAGCTAAGCGTGGGAGTAGGGATATTTTGGTATGTACTAAAGCCTTTAAATCCCAGGGCGCCGCTAGCTGCTTTTCCAACTTCAGATTAGAGTAGTGGGAAGTCTCATTTAACCAATCTATCAGGTGCCTACTCAGACAAGCTAAATTGTAGCCCCTAACGTCAGGAACACTTAGCCCTCCGATCTCCCTTCGCAATTTCAGCTTCCTCAATTATATCCTCGGCTTTTTACCATTCCAAATGAATTTTATAAAACATCCCTCCAAACTCCTCACATCTGCATGTCTCAGAAGCACCGGTATGGTTTGGAGTGGATACATCAATTTAGACACTGCTAGCATTTTGATTAAATGACACCTCCCCATTAACGACAGCGGTAACTTCTGCCATCTGGCTAGGTCATCCCTAATTTTGTTGAGCAAAGGTGGATAATTTAGCTGATAAATAGAGTGCGGTGTCCGGCCAATTCTTATACCTAGGTATTTGATTTGGGATCTTATTAAGGAACCCATTATGCCCTTGTTCCCGTCCGTCCCAAGCCTATTGTTCTGGCCTAGTGGTAAAAGTTCACATTTTGACATATTAACTTTGTATCCGGAATACTTCCCGAACCTCTCCAATGCCTCAAAGACGTTTTCGATTTGTCCCTGTGGGTTTGACATAAATAGGATTACATCATCGGCAAATAATGCCGCTTTCACTTGCGCCTTGCCCACCTTAATCCCCTCAAATAAGTCAGACCTGCATAATTCCCTAGCCAGCGGTTCTAATGCCAAATTAAATAATAATGGGGATAGAGGGCAACCCTGTCTGGTCCCCTTCTGTAAGTCGAATGGTTTGGACAGGTGGCCTTGCGTATATACCCTCGCCTGTGGTCTATGATACATCTGCGACAAGACTCCCCTAAAAGCCCCTGTAATCTCCATTTTATCTAGGACCGCCTCCAGCCATGCCCACCGAACATTGTCAAACGCTTTCTCAGCATCTAATGTGAGCATGGCTGGTGACTCCCCCTTCTCTGGATCATGTTGCACCCTGTCCATAACGGTAAGTACTGTCCTAATATTTGTCACCGCAGCTCGACCCTGGATGAAACCCACCTGTTCCTGCCCTATTAATGATGGCATAATTTTAGCCAAACGATCCGCAATAATTTTGGACAGTATCTTTGCGTCCACATTTATCAGGGAAATGGGTCTATAAGAGCCCGGCAATAATGGATCCTTCTCGGGCTTGGGTATCAATTTAATATAGGAGAGGCTAGTTCCATCCAGGGTCGGTTCACCCCTAAACATGCCATTATAAATGTCTACCAGCACCGGTGAAAACTGAGTACACAAAGCTTTGTAGTACTCTCCCGTATAACCGTCCGGTCCAGGAGCCTTAGAGTTCCCTAACCCTTTGATCACTCCCTGCAACTCTGTCACCGTGACCTCCGCATTTAAAATAAGTCGTTGTTCCTCGGTCATCTTAGGTAGTCTAATTTTGTCAAGAAGGGTGTCACTCAGGTCAGCATTCTCCCCATCCTTATACAGCTTTTCATAATAATTTCCCAAGATGGAGTTAATCTTCGCAGGATCATGGACCGTTGTCCCCGCAGAGTCTTTCAAGCTATTTATGTATTGCGGTTGTCTCAATCCCTTTGCCAGATTGGCTAGAAGCCTCCCCGACTTGTTACCATACTTGAACATCTTAGCCTCAAACTCAGAACTTCGTAGAAGTTCTTTCTCCTTAATACACTGTTCGAAACCTTGGCGTTCCTCTGACCACCTTTTCCTATTTGACTCCGTGGGGTCCTGTTTAAACTCGGCATAAGCTGCCCTAACTTTCTGGCTTGCCTGTTCCAACCGTGTTTGAGCCTTTCTTTTAAGACCTGTCAGGTACCCCATGATTCTGCCTCTCAACACCGCTTTAGAAGCGTTCCAAAAGAGGTTTGGAGTGTCAATGTGTTTCTCATTATCTGTTCGGTATTCCTCCCACCAAATAGACAATTTTTCCACGAACTCTTCCCTCGCGCACAATTGCAAGGGAAATCTCCATATGAAATCGGGGCCTCTAGGGAAATCATCTCTCACCACTAGGGTCACCGGCGCATGGTCAGAGATCACCAAGTCTCCGATATCAGACAGCCCCACTCTAGGCACTAAATTGGGGGTCACTAATAAATAGTCGATACGAGACCAAGCATTCTGGGGGTGGGAGTAGAAGGTAAAACTGCTATCATCCGGATGGATTTGACGCCAGACATCTACCAGTCCACCACCTACCAATAACTGCCGCAATGCCTTGTCTTGCGAGGCCTCCCCCCTACCTTTCCGTCAATCCTTCTCCTATCTACCACACCACTCAGAACCGCATTAAAATCGCCTCCAACTATCTTACTTACGCACGAATCCTCTAGCAGTCTCAGTTCTAGGTCTCTTAGAAAGATCGGATTTCCCGTGTTAGGACAGTAAACATTGTACATGCTATATTGTGTATTCTGTACTTGTATTACAGCATGCACCCATCTCCCCAGAGAATCGTTAGTCTGTGCTATAACCTGGCAGTTCAATTGCTTATTGATAAGCGTCATTACCCCAGCTTTCCGGTTGAGTGACGGGGACCCAATAACTCTGCCTACCCATAGCTTCTTCATTCTATCAAAATCTTGCGCCTCAAGATGGGTCTCTTGCAGGAAAACCACATCCGGTTTAAGTTTTTTAAGGTGCCTGAGAACCATCCACCGTTTATGAGGCGATTTCAAACCTTTGACGTTCCAAGTTATCACTTTCATATCCGCCACCAATGTTTTTTTTTTTTTTTGTCCCCCTTTATTTGTATTCTGTCTGTTTTTTTTTTTTTTTTTTTTTTTTTTTGGATTTGGGGTTTTGTCCCTCCTTTACTTTGAATATATATACTATCACACCTACCGAGCCAGGGGTCCACGTCACTCACCGAAAGCGCTCAGAGAGGTCCCTTGCAAAACAAGCGAACAAAAGATAATTGTTAGATTACCTACAACTTTTGTGCCACCGGCACTAACTTTTAGCGGCTCTACCTCCTTTCTCCTCCAATCACAACCCCTTTTAACTTCTCTAGTAACTTCCCCTTTTTTCTGGGTTGCGGGTCCCTCTCACAATGATAATTAGGAAAATACTCCTGCTATTCCCAAGTGAGGACTCGCTATTAAATATGCTAGACATCCACCCGTGACAGTCATATCTGCTGCTGTTGTCATTCTCCCCACGCATAGCATGTCATTGGCATTACAATTAGCATACAATAAGAACATAACTTAATTTGGCGGACTGAACTGAAGTCCTCCCCAACATAGATGCTGTATCAACTTAATACCACCATCACAAACCAGTAAATATACCAGTCCCACAGGTACTTTGGGAGATCTTATCTGCCCCCCCGTGATATGTCCAGGGGCAGAAGTCATCTCCTAGGGTAGGAACCTTCTCTCCGGTCCGAAGATCTCCGCCTCCTAGCCCCAGGCTCTGGATACTCTCTTTCTCTCTCTCTTCTCCTTTCCAGATCCCTCGGGTTCTCCATTCTGGATGAGCTTCTTCCTCTCCTCCTGTCTTCTGTCACCGTCTCCCCCAGGGTCTGCACGGATTTGATCCACTCCTCAGCTGCCGCCGCCTCATGGTAGATCGTGCTGGATCCATTGGAATGTAGCACCTTTAACTTTGCGGGGTATTGCAGTTGAAACCTGCATCCCTTTTGATGTAGCAGGGTGCAAACGTGGCTGAACTCCCTCCTTTTCCTAGCCACAGCTGCAGAATAGTCACCAAAAAGTAATACAGAGTGCCCCAACAACCTTAGTGGGCCTTTCTTAGCTCTGTACGCTCGCAACAGGGCTTCCTTGTCACAATAGTCCAGATATTTCATAATGACCTGGCGAGACTTGGGGCCCAGGCCTCTAGCCGAACCTGTCTGATCCTGCTGTTCCCCTATTGCCGGGCCAATTCTGTGGGCCCTTTCCACCTTGCAACGCCCCTCTAGTCCCAGGGCCTTTGGTAGCTCTTTCTCACAGATCTCAATCAGGTTCTGTGGCTTGAATTTTTCAGGAAGTCCCACCAATCTCAGGTTACTTCTTCTGGACCGGTTCTCCAGGTCCTCTACCCGATCATACAAAATCATGTTCTGTTTTGAAAGTTCATTCACTTTTTGAGCAGAAGCAGCCGTTTCATTCTCAGCCCTGGACAATCTCTGCTCAAGCTCCTCCAGTCTTGTGTCATGCTGGGAGACCGCCTCATGCAATTGCTGCAACGAGGCAGACAGAGTTATAGTAAGCGTCTCTCTGATATCAGGGGCTAAATGCCTGGCCACCTCAATAGCCAATCTTTTGTAATCAATGTCCACTGAGGTATTTGGCTGCTCAACCTGATCCTCGATCTTACCCCCCTCCAGCAGTACTGGCGTCAGTGGAGATAGAGGAGAAGGGCGCGAGTCCGCCATCTTGCCGAGCGTGTCCTCCATGACTCTGCCCCGACCTTTAGAGATCCTCCGTTTGCCGCTCCGCAACAAGTAGCGGTCCATATACTTATGGACTCTGGATGTTCAGGGGCCAGGACGCTCACGTCTCAGACCCCTCCTGCCGATTTACAACGAGCGGGGTATAGTAATATGTGAGAGGTCACCGGAGCTCCCTCACGCTGCCGCCCGCATCACCAGCGCCGGAACCGGAAGCCCGATGATATTATTTTTATTTGGAAGGGGAATGAAGCCACCCTGGAATGATTTTTAACTGAGATAAATAAAAATGAGTTTTATCTACATTTTACTCCAAATTGGAGCCAACAACAAATAAACTTTTTAGATCTGACTATTTTTGTCCAGAATGGCCAGATTTGCACTAAGACGTACCAGAAAGGCACAGATACTAACAGCTTCATCCCATTAAATAGCTGCCATTTACCCATTTGGTTGACCCAATATATTAGGCTGCGGCGAAATAGCAGCACGGTAGAGGAATCACTGCATAGAAAATGTGAAGAAAGGGTTACGCAACCAATAACCTAGAGCACATTAGGGAACACATGAAGAAAATGGATTGTGATCTTCTACTACAAACTAAACCACAGGGTATGGAAAGATGAAGGATGCCTAAAAATCCCCACAATTGCACAATATAGTGAGAAAGGAGATGCCTTTAAGCGGATTAATAAAAGACATTGGGATATACTCAAACAACATAAAGTGATAGGAGAAAAAATTCCATCGTATCCCACCTTCACTTTTAAAAAAAGCACGTAATGTAGCCAGCCTAGTAGCGCCCCCCATTGTCAGGAATCAAATGGGAATAAATGATGATTATAAAAATATTGATATAGCAGGACTTTTCCCGTGCAAAATGTGCAATAACTGTTAGATAGTGAAAATCAGGGATGGACAAGAGTCACATAAAATTAAGGATAATATAACATGCACTACAAAAGGAGTCATCTATTACATAAAATGTGCACGCAACAAAATGCACTAAAAGGGCACTTAAAATAAGGATAGGAGAGCACATTGAAAACATCCCTTATCCCGCCATTATGCAGAACATCATCCCTTATCCCGCCATTATGCAGAACATCGTGGGAGTCGCTTTTTAGGGCTCACTATTTGGAGACATCGAAAAAGAAAAAAGGATATGAGAGGTGGGGATTATATAAAAAAAAATGCCCCGTTGCGAAAGTCAATGGATATACAAACTGAACAGCTCGGCACCGAGGGGTTTAAATAAAGAAATCTAATTATTTGCCTTTTATTAGACAAGTACAAAGGATCCATTTAAAGATAAAAACAATCATCATATAAACAATTATTTAGATATGTATAGTGACATCATCATATAGCTTATTTCTATAAGAGATAGTTATATTAACAACAAGGATGGCAAGAAATGGGTTAAAGATCAGCCTCTGCTCTGTGTACAAGTAACCATGGGAACGGAATACCTAAATAACGGAGGAGAATAAACATACTCACCTATCCCTGACGAAGAAACACGAGTGTTTCGAAACGCGTTGGTTGGTTTTTTCCCCCTGAAGGCACCCGTACCTACAGGTGTGACGTCGCACAGGAACCGTGCTTGGATTTACTTTCTTCGGCTTCCCCGCGCTCACGCAAGCTACTAGTTATGGGCCTATGGAACTGAATATCGGAATATCTGAATCATCAGGGGGGTCTGTAGGGGAGCAGGAGATACTCCCTTTATAATCTTATAGGGACGGACTACAAATTATCGGAGTTAGAATACTCCGGGAGTGCGCGGGGACCGTAAGTCAAGCCACTTCTGGTCTGGTGGAGCGCAAGTGGTGGAAAACGAGCCGATGCGCAGTGTAAAGATGCGCAGGCTAAAAAGTAATCCCTGGAGGTTTATTGGCAATTGATCCTTGCTAATGTATATAATGTATCACTGAGGGCAAGGACCTAAAACTTCACTTTTATTTATAATTACAATAAAATAAAATTACAACTTGGATAAAGCATCCTTAATTGGTGCGTAGAAAGATATCAAGGGTAAACGAAGAGCGGTAAAAGGCTGAGAAACTGGGATACAGGGAGTAACTATCCCTAAACTTTCCCTCCACAGCTGCTCAGCCCAGAGATACACCTTAATGGTAGGTGTACTCTGCCCGCGTACCTAGGACTGAACTGTCCTTGAAAAGACCCTATTACAAGATGTATCCCAATTTCGCAGGTCCCAACGCATTTCCCCCTCTTAATGCAACAGAGGGTTCCTCAGGGGACAATACCTAAATGGGTCAAAGTCAGAAAAAGTGTGCAGCCTCTTAATGGACTGATATAGGGGCAAAACGCACAAAAATGGAACCAGTGGTACACACAGGTACTCCTAAGATTCCATTTTTGTGCGTTTTGCCCCTATATCAATGCGCTGTCAGTCCATTAAGAGGCCGCACACTTTTTCTGTATTGACCCATTTAGGTATTGTCCCCTGAGGAACTCTGTTGCATTAAGAGGGGGAAACGCGTTGGGACCTGTGAAATTGGGATACATCTTGTAATTACATCTTGTAATAGGGTCTTTTCAAGGACAGTTCAGTCCTAGGTACGCGGACAGAGTACACCTACCATCAGGGGCGTAGCTATAGGGGGTGCAGAGGTAGCAGTTGCCAAATACCCTTATGCTGCATAAGAAGACACACAAAGCACTGAGGGAAGGGGGGCCCAAGTCTAACTCTTGCACCAGGGCCCATGAGCCTTTAGCTATGCCCCTGCTTACCATTAAGGTGTATCTCTGGGCTGAGCAGCTGTGGAGGGAAAGTTTAGGGATAGTTACTCCCTGTATCCCAGTTTCTCAGCCTTTTACCGCTCTTCGTTCACCGTTGATATCTTTCTACGCACCAATTAGGGTGCTTTATCCAAGTTGTAATTTTATTTTATTTGATTATAAATAAAAGTTAAGTTTTAGGTCCTTGCCCTCAGTGATACGTAAGATGCGCAGGCGCATAGTGCTTAATGGACTAATATCAGCCGTGTTCTGCCATGCTCGGTGGGCTAACCCTTGAATGTTCAATCACTATTAATATTTGTATTCATTAGTGTTCAGGCACGTTCCACATATTATTATTGTTGGTGGCAATAAATTGATGGGCTGGACCTCTTAATTTAAAAACCTAAACAAAGGGGGTGAATTAAGGGAATGAAAAAGAAAATAATTGGAGAAGACACAACCAAAATGGTGGAGTCATAAATGATAATAGTAATAATAATAATAGTGATAATGGGGATGGACTTGGAGAGCAAAACCTCCCCAAAAGGCACTGCAACCTAGATCATTCAGTACATTATAAAAGATATTAAATAATAAAAAGATATTTCACATATATACGATAAAATAGATCGAGTAGACTACCTGGAATAAATTAAGCATAAAATAAAAATGAAATAGATTAAATGGAGCATCTAAAAGACATTACTGATGGGATTACATAAATTTGAACATATATATATAAAAAGACTGGACATGCAGAAGGCCATACAAAGGAAAGTGTATACTGTATATGTACATCAACTTTATGCATATCTCTGTATACACTCCATTCCTCCTATAGCCTCCATGGGCAGGGGTCACATAAAATCAATACACTAAAGGGTGAACCTTGGTCGGGAGATCTCAGGGCTACTCCATCGATACGGGGACATTTTGTCGTAATGGCCCAGATCTAGTACGGGCCAATATCCCTTCTATATTGATGACAAGTAGGTTTATAAATAAATGGGTTTATCCATGGATGATGTCAAAATAAATGGATGTAGCCTAAAAGTAGAGGATGGATAGAAAATAGATAGATGCTGAATACAATATCATAGGTATTGAAAACAAAAACGTAGCTTCATGGGTCGTTGCGGACTCAATAATGGCTATATTCCAGGGATTCATTCAAACCAAATGGAACTAGGGTGTTAAACGTAAAAATCCAGAACATCTCTTTTTTACATAACAGAGAGTATGACTGTGGGACCAAATCGATAGGGGTCAGTTTTAGGCCCGCGGGATTGCCTGCGTGTGTTTCTGCAAAGTGCTTTGAGACCCCATGTTTTAAAAACTTATTCTGAATTTTGGATCGGTGTTGATCGAGCCTCTCTCTTAGGATTTGGGTAGTTCGTCCAATGTACTGTAGGCCACACGGGCACTCAAGCGTATAGATGAGGTATTTGGAGTCACAATTCATAGTGTGTTTGGGTCTGATGGATTCCCCAGTATTGGAGATGGTTACTGAATCGGTTTTTATCAGAAATGATATGACAGCACATACAGCGTTTAGAGCCACAGCGAAATCATCCCTTCTGAATCTTTGCTGGGTCCCTTTCAGAAATGACCGTACTTTGGGTAGGAAATTTGGGACGGTATACAAGTTACAGAACAAGTATAGAAGAGTACAAAATAAACATTCATATAAAGAACCTTTCTCTCAGTTCAAACGACCATGTCTAAGGTTTGCCGTTGAATGAGCTTACGCTTCATGGGACATGTAGTGGAGTTATTAACCAGGGGGCCCATGTAGCGTCTCTCTTTCTGGGATCACTAATGGAGAGTGGGAGGCGTTTCTCATATCTGTATGTATAATTCACTGTACCTATGACTTACTGCAAGTCAGGGGGATTCACTGATTTCCAGTGGCGAGTAATAACTAAGTTGGCACTCAATAATATGTGGCCTATCAGGCCTATATAGTCCCTATTACAATGGTGGATGCCCAAAAATAATAGAGCTAATTCTGGGGATGGAGGGATCATATTAAGGGCAATTTGAGAAATCAAAAGAAAGACTTGTTGCCAGTAGTTGTGAAGTTTAGGGCAGGACCATAGCATGTGATATAAGGTGCCCGTACCTCCACACTCCCTCCGGAAGCGAGCTGATACTGTAGCTGGCCAGCTAGGACCTGTCCTAGGTTGCTAATATAGCTCGTGTGTTTATACAGCTAGACCTGCCAATAACCTTAATACAGTTCCTATGCTTGTGTGTTAAAGACAAAAGCAGAGTTATTTACAGTGACTTCATGTTTGGATGATATAACTGTTATATATATTGTGTTCACAGAAGCAGAAAAGATAATTTGCCTTTAAGATTCATTATATGAATGTGAGGTAAGCTCAATGACACAGCAGAAACAACAGAAAGCTAAGAGTTAAACTGTTGTTGCTGGGCAGGAGTCTTGACCAATCACAGCCAGCCTCACAATGAGCAGGAGTTTTGACCAATTACAGCCAGACTCACACACAGCCTGTGTGGGGAATTCCCCTAGCAGGAAACTGCTAGATTCATCATTCACCAGAGAGAGAAGCTGAACAGACATTCACTCCACTAAGAGCTGTGTTTTATGGAAGCAGAGAGGCCAAAATAGGTTTTTAAAACAGTTATATAATGTTCCTACTGTTAATGTAATGATTAGAACTGTATACTGAACCAGTTATATGTGTGTTTACTTACAGTTCCACCAATTGCATACAAACTACTGAGCCATACAATCATACAATTGCACTCCACAAGTTCACAATCCAAATTGCATACAACCATACCAGATCATACTCAACCAATCTGCAAATAGTTACTGCTAACTGCATATTGCAAATTGGGACCAAATTCAGCAAGTGAACCATTCGACCTCAGATAAACCTCCAAGAGAGACCATAAAGTGCTTAAATAACTTAAAGTGAGAGTACAGATACTCAAGAGAGAAATATATCCACCATTTTATGTTGAATGACAAGATTGAGCAGTGGAACCACCATCCTATGATTACCGCCATTTTATGAATCTTTATGCAACACGTGTTTTGTACATAGACTATTATAAAGTTCAAAGGTCTCTAGGACCTAAGCGTAGCATTTGCTTACCTCTCTGACTAGTATTATATAAAAACATAATTCTTTATTGTGTACTAGAACTCTTTGGGAACTAATTAAAATCCCTCAGGAAGGACAGGAGGGAATTTGTGTCTTTGTATATTATGGTTGTATCCTGTATTCAGATACACCACATCTCGGTGGGGTGCCTGATTGTCTCAGGTCTCTCACCTTTACTCATTTATTCTATCTGTAACTATCTAGATAGATTCTTCCACTCTGGGACCCCTGCCTCTCTAACCTGAACTTATAATCTTTGCCTGCATCCCTACATGTTTCGCCGTTTAGTTCGGCGTCTTCAGGGGATGGCATGCAGGTTTTACATGTGGGGGCGGTCCCTGGGCTTTAAACCCTCGGTTTCTGTGGGCGGAATCATTCCATCCAAACGCCAAGTGCCATATATCTGAAGGACAGTTTTGCCGACCAATCAATTACAAGTACCGGCGCCCTCTAGAGACGTCATTTGTCCTGCGCTAATGAAGTGATGTCTCGCTCCTATGACGTGTCCCTCCTGCGTCTTCCGACTCCCGTTGATGACGTCACCGCATTGATATGTCGCGCCTGCGCAAAGACTTAGAACATTGTAGGCACCTCTCCAGGTACTGCGCCTGCGCCAATCTTACCTTTTACCTGACTCCGAATAATTTTGGGTGCGCATGCGTCCCCACTTAGAGGATTTTTAGTTGTTATTCTCCTGCGCTTATTCCGGGTATGTCGAAAATGCCCATGTATTCTTACTTCGGGACTTGTGTTCTTTCTTTCTCTAGTACTGTCAGATACCTATACTCGCCCTTCCAGCAGCGCCTAGTAGAGCCCCTATACTATCATTCTCACTGGGAGAAATCCATCATGGCGTCGTCATGCTATTCTATTTTACTATTCTTGATACTCCATACAGGGTGCTGTCCATTGTTCTTTGGTCTTTGTATCCTTCATTTCTTGTCACTATCATTCTATTTTTATCTATTTTCTTTCTTTCTTTTCATTTCTATTTCTATAATTCTTCTTATTATATTTTTTATTTTTTGTACTTTTATTGTTTTTTTTTATTGTTACTTTCTTTTCTATTGAATGTCATCCTGTTTTTCTTTTAGTTATTTCACTTACACTTGGTGTGGAACGCCCTATCGATTTCTCTTTTTCTTTTATTTCTCCAGCTTTTGTTGTTCTTGGCCATTTTTTCCTTGGCTTTGGCCTTTATCTCTTTTTCCTATTTTCTTTTTTGTTTCTTTACAGATGCCTCCTCTTGCAGATGGACCCTCTACTGGATATTGCCCACATACCAGGAGTGTGGTTTTACCCTGCTTGAGTCTGTGCACCTGTCTCATAACTTTGTGTGAGAAGGATAACTGGCGTTCGTTCGGGGCATAGATGTTCAATATTGTTAATGGAACAGACCATTATAATGAGTCTCCCGCTCTGATCCACTTTTGGGGAAATTTGTGTGAAAGAAACAGAATTTTTGACAGCTATAAACACACCTCTGGCTTTTTTGATATAATGTGAGTGGACTATGTTGGGAAATAACCGATGTTTGATATGATGGGCATCACTACATAAAAGGTCGGATTCCTGCACACATAATATATCAGCGTATAATGACAGTGCCTCCCTCCACACAAAGGACCTCTTCTGAGGACAATTGATTCCCTTGGCATTCAAGGACATCATCTTGATTCCCATGGCACGAGAAAATGTCCCCTAAGAGGACATAAGCGTTGTCTGAGAGAATCAACATAATGTAACAGAAGGCCTGATAGCAAACACAACCATGAAAAACAATATAACCAGTAAGGGCTCTTTCACACTTGCGTTGTCCGGATCCGGCGTGTACTCCATTTGCCGGAATTACACGCCGGATCCGGAAAAACGCAAGTGTACTGAAAGCATTTGAAGACGGATCCGTCTGCGTTCAGTGTTACTATGGCAGCCAGGACGCTATTAAAGTCCTGGTTGCCATAGTAGGAGCGGGGAGCGGGGGAGCGGTATACTTACAGTCCGTGCGGCTCCCGGGGCGCTCCAGAGTGACGTCAGAGCGCCCCATGCGCATGGATGAAGTGCGATGTGATCATGTGATCCATGCGCTTGGGGCGCCCTGACGTCACTCTGGAGCGCCCCGGGAGCCGCACGGACGGTAAGTATACTGCTCCCCCGCTCCCCACTACACTTTACCATGGCTGCCAGGACTTTAGCGTCCCGGCAGCCATGGTAACCATTCAGAAAAAGCTAAACGTCGGATCCGGCAATGCGCCGAAACGACGTTTAGCTTAAGGCCGGATCCGGATCAATGCCTTTCAATGGGCATTAATTCCGGATCCGGCCTTGCGGCAAGTCTTCAGGATTTTTGGCCGGAGCAAAAAGCGCAGCATGCTGCGGTATTTTCTCCGGCCAAAAAACATTCCGGTCCTGAACTGAAGACATCCTGATGCATCCTGAACGGATTTCTCTCCATTCAGAATGCATTGGGATAAAACAGATCAGGATTCTTCCGGCATAGAGCCCCGACGACGGAACTCTGTGCCGGAAGACAAGAACGCAAGTGTGAAAGAGCCCTTAATCAACAAAATGAAAAACATGAATACCAGAACAGTGATTTCCGTTTGGAACTGAGTGGGGAAAAAGTCCTTGCGAGGAAGCCGGGATGTCATTGTCCCAGGTCTTGTCAGCTTCCGTTAGTGAAAGCAAGATACTGCACCTAAGAAAAAAGAAAGCACATACTAAAGAAAGAAAAACATCTTAAACTTCAATTATCAAAAGGTCCTCCAAAGACTATGTTTCAGTCATACTGAACCCCTGTAGATCGCAAGGCCAGCAGTATATTAGGCTGGGGGTCAGGCAAAGAGCTGGCATGAAACTCCATTCAGTCCCCCTAGGATTATCTAGATTTTCTGTTGGTCACTTGTCGCCAATCAGAAGTGACTGGGGAGATCATAGGAGAATTCCTAGACTCCATGTATGATAGTTGGAGTTTCCATTCCTGAAGTAAGCCTTTTCCTTCTTCCGAAGTATGAACGACATATATGTGTCAATTTCTGGAAATCAGAAGCTTTTGAGGGAAACCCCAGCGATCGGGTATAAAGCTAAAAAAGCCTTTTTATATAGGCAGGCAGTTCCTGAGCGGGTACGCTTTCAGGTATGCCCCTGAACTTTATGTTATTTCTGCGTGAGCGGTCTTCAATGTCCTTCCACTTCCTCCGTTAAGTTGTTTTGAGCGTCTATCACTGTATTCTGAGACGCGGCAAATTCACCCATCTTGGTTTCTACACGCATGACCCTGTCTTCCACTTCTTGCAATCTAGTGGTAACTGGGTGTAACACTGAGACAATATCTCGTTGGATGGAGGCTTTTAATGCTAAGAGCATCTGCTTAAGAGACGCTTCTGTGAGCGGTTTATCTGATGTGGGCAAACTGACAAGCGAGTCTGTGAGGACTTGTAGGTTCTCCCCGTGCCCTGAAGTGACACTGACCTGCATGGTGTCCAAGCTGCCCATTCTGGGTCTCGACCTCTGCGGGCTTCCGAAGGGAGATAATGTTGACTGCACGTGTGGATTTACATACAAAAAAATACCTCTATGCACTCGGTGTGTATGTGCAGAGATATACGTCACACCTCCAATTAACTTAATTCCACTTGTGGACTGAGCATATAAAATATAACTGTAGCGGAGTGCAATATTAGAATCCACGATCTCCGCTGGTATAACAGGTAAATCCACAGTCAGCGCTGAACAGTACGGCAATATTCCCAATCCTCCCAATAACCGGACGAAACACAGTCTGGGAGTCAACAACCGCTTTATTCACAAGCTTGTATATTTATACAGTTCCCCAGCCATTGTACACAAACTCCCCTCCCCTCTGTCTGTAACACAATACACAAAACCAAATGAGCCTTGTCTGAGACGTAATTAACTAACACAGAGACGCAATCCACAAAATACAATTACCAAACGTAATGGGCTAACTTAATCACTCACATGCAGAAAACACACATTTTTCCCCCAAACACAGAAAATGCCCCAAAACCCCACATATCCCCATAACTTATACATTCATGGATAGCTCTGATCTGGGTGAACAACATATCCAAAAATCACCCAGATCTGAGCAGGGGTTCCCGAATTCCATGGAAGTCACATTTGGCCGGCCGCAAGCATGGCTTTTCTGCCCAAAACAGTTCCACAGATTTAAGCTGTGCGGCCGGTCTATCTTCTCCTTCAAAGTTAATGTGGGCCATAATCCTGGGGCAGGAGGCGGGCAAACAGCCCGCTCCAAAACACCGTGGCGAAGTGGCTTTCGCCACATATCTTCCCATTCGGGGGGAGACTAACCAGGTAGCTGACCTTCTGTCGGTCAGTGCCTGAGTTAGTCGAGTCACCCACCCACAGTAAATTACAATCAATAAGGCAGCCCCCCCACAATAATATACAATCTGCAGTGCAGTCCCCCCCCCAACACTTGGTTACTGCACCCGGGGAATTTTGTAGCTTGTTTCGGTCCCATGGCTTCAACATGGCTGTGTTGGGCACTGGTCTCTTGGCTTTGTGGGTTGCTGAGTGAGCAGAGACCAGTGGTACTCTGCCCTGGTGCCAGCGCTTCAGCTGGGGGGACCTGCAGGTAGACAAGCCTGGGACAAGGGGACAAAGAAGGGCAGAGGCCAACTGTGCTCTGCCCAGTTGCCAGCACTTCCGCTGGAGCAATCGGGGTATAGTCCTGCCCGGTGACAAAGGGAAAGTTAGGGCAGAGGCCAGCGGCGCTCTGCCCAGATGCCAGCTCTTCTGCTGGGAGGGGGTCAGAGGAAGCTAACGGCTCCTCTACTGACCTCAGTACCTCGGTAGGGGTCAGCTGTGGAGGGTAGGGATGGCTTACCTCCTCCTCCTGGTACTCACACTGCCGCTGGAGATCTGGGCCGACTGCCCAGCATCCCTGTAGGGCTGGTAGAGAGACTTCGGTCCCATCTCCCCTTGCCTGCTGGGAGTCCTCCCAGGACCAGTCTATGAGGTCCGCGACCTCCGGTACTTCTGGTCCCTGTTGGGGGAGAGGACCGACTGTCTCTTCTCCCATGAATACACACTGGCGCTGGGGAGTCAGGACGGCACCTTCAGCTCCCTGGGACTCACTTGGCTGCTGGGGAGAGAGACCAACTATCTCTGCTCCCTGCAGGACACACTGCCGCTGGGGAGGAAGGACGGTACCTTCAGCTCCCTGTGGATCACTTGGCTGCTGGGGAGAGAGACCAACTATCTCTGCTCCCTGCAGGACACACTGCCGCTGGGGAGGAAGGACGATACCTTCAGCTCCCTGTGGATCACTTGGCTGCTGGGGAGAGAGACCAACTATCTCTGCTCCCTGCAGGACACACTGCCGCTGGGGAGGAAGGACGGCACCTTCAGCTCCCTGTGGATCACTTGGCTGCTGGGGAGAGAGACCAACTATCTCTGCTCCCTGCAGGACACACTGCCGATGGGGAGGAAGGACGGCACCTTCAGCTCCCTGTGGATCACTTGGCTGCTGTGGAGAGAGACCAACTATCTCTGCTCCCTGCAGGACACACTGCCGCTGGGGAGGAAGGACGATACCTTCAGCTCCCTGTGGATCACTTGGCTGCTGGGGAGAGAGACCAACTATCTCTGCTCCCTGCAGGACACACTGCCGCTGGGGAGGAAGGCCAGCACCTTCAGCTCCCTGTGGATCACTTGGCTGCTGTGGAGAGGGACCAACTGTCTTCTCTCCTAAGGGTACACACTGCCGCTGGAGAGAGAGACCGGTTGTCTCTGCTCCCAATACAATACTCGGCTGTTGGGGAGGTAGGACGGCACCTTCATCTCCCTGTAACTCACACTGCCGCTGGGGAGCAAGGACAGCATCTTCAGCTCCCGGGAACTTGCTCGGCTGCTGGGGTATCTCCCCCCTGTCTACCGCTGCCATGGCCTGCAGGTACTCTCTGATCCTCCACTTCACGATCTGCACGAGGCCCTCCGCAGGGTTGGGTCCCAAGAGAGACAGCACCCAATTAACCTCTCTATCAAACTCCTCCTGAGTGTAGCAGGGCTCCATGCTTGCTCTGCTGATTTAGGTTCCTTTGTAGATAGGGGCGCTGTACGGGTACTAGCGTTGCCCTCAGTTTGTAATCCAGGAACTGGTGTTGCCTTGTAGCTGTCCTTCTGGGCCGTGAGAATGATCCCGTTGCTTGCCACCAATTGTAGCGGAGTGCAATATTAGAATCCACGATCTCCGCTGGTATAACAGGTAAATCCACAGTCAGCGCTGAACAGTACGGCAATATTCCCAATCCTCCCAATAACCGGACGAAACACAGTCTGGGAGTCAACAACCGCTTTATTCACAAGCTTGTATATTTATACAGTTCCCCAGCCATTGTACACAAACTCCCCTCCCCTCTGTCTGTAACACAATACACAAAACACAATGAGCCTTGTCTGAGACGTAATTAACTAACACAGAGACGCAATCCACAAAATACAATTACCAAACGTAATGGGCTAACTTAATCACTCACATGCAGAAAACACACATTTTTCCCCCAAACACAGAAAATGCCCCAAAACCCCACATATCCCCATAACTTATACATTCATGGATAGCTCTGATCTGGGTGAACAACATATCCAAAAATCACCCAGATCTGAGCAGGGGTTCCCGAATTCCATGGAAGTCACATTTGGCCGGCCGCAAGCATGGCTTTTCTGCCCAAAACAGTTCCACAGATTTAAGCTGTGCGGCCGGTCTATCTTCTCCTTCAAAGTTAATGTGGGCCATAATCCTGGGGCAGGAGGCGGGCAAACAGCCCGCTCCAAAACACCGTGGCGAAGTGGCTTTCGCCACATATCTTCCCATTCGGGGGGAGACTAACCAGGTAGCTGACCTTCTGTCGGTCAGTGCCTGAGTTAGTCGAGTCACCCACCCACAGTAAATTACAATCAATAAGGCAGCCCCCCCACAATAATATACAATCTGCAGTGCAGTCCCCCCCCAACACTTGGTTACTGCACCCGGGGAATTTTGTAGCTTGTTTCGGTCCCATGGCTTCAACATGGCTGTGTTGGGCACTGGTCTCTTGGCTTTGTGGGTCGCTGAGTGAGAAGAGACCAGCGGTACTCTGCCCTGGTGCCAGCGCTTCAGCTGGGGGGACCTGCAGGTAGACAAGCCTGGGACAAGGGGACAAAGAAGGGCAGAGGCCAACTGTGCTCTGCCCAGTTGCCAGCACTTCCGCTGGAGCAATCGGGGTATAGTCCTGCCCGGTGACAAAGGGAAAGTTAGGGCAGAGGCCAGCGGCGCTCTGCCCAGATGCCAGCTCTTCTGCTGGGAGGGGGTCAGAGGAAGCTAACGGCTCCTCTACTGACCTCAGTACCTCGGTAGGGGTCAGCTGTGGAGGGTAGGGATGGCTTACCTCCTCCTCCTGGTACTCACACTGCCGCTGGAGATCTGGGCCGACTGCCCAGCATCCCTGTAGGGCTGGTAGAGAGACTTCGGTCCCATCTCCCCTTGCCTGCTGGGAGTCCTCCCAGGACCAGTCTATGAGGTCCGCGACCTCCGGTACTTCTGGTCCCTGTTGGGGGAGAGGACCGACTGTCTCTTCTCCCATGAATACACACTGGCGCTGGGGAGTCAGGACGGCACCTTCAGCTCCCTGGGACTCACTTGGCTGCTGGGGAGAGAGACCAACTATCTCTGCTCCCTGCAGGACACACTGCCGCTGGGGAGGAAGGACGATACCTTCAGCTCCCTGTGGATCACTTGGCTGCTGGGGAGAGAGACCAACTATCTCTGCTCCCTGCAGGACACACTGCCGCTGGGGAGGAAGGACGATACCTTCAGCTCCCTGTGGATCACTTGGCTGCTGGGGAGAGAGACCAACTATCTCTGCTCCCTGCAGGACACACTGCCGCTGGGGAGGAAGGCCAGCACCTTCAGCTCCCTGTGGATCACTTGGCTGCTGGGGAGAGAGACCAACTATCTCTGCTCCCTGCAGGACACACTGCCGCTGGGGAGGAAGGCCAGCACCTTCAGCTCCCTGTGGATCACTTGGCTGCTGTGGAGAGAGACCAACTATCTCTGCTCCCTGCAGGACACACTGCCGCTGGGGAGGAAGGACGATACCTTCAGCTCCCTGTGGATCACTTGGCTGCTGTGGAGAGGGACCAACTATCTCTGCTCCCTGCAGGACACACTGCCGCTGGGGAGGAAGGACGATACCTTCAGCTCCCTGTGGATCACTTGGCTGCTGGGGAGAGAGACCAACTATCTCTGCTCCCTGCAGGACACACTGCCGCTGGGGAGGAAGGCCAGCACCTTCAGCTCCCTGTGGATCACTTGGCTGCTGTGGAGAGGGACCAACTGTCTTCTCTCCTAAGGGTACACACTGCCGCTGGAGAGAGAGACCGGTTGTCTCTGCTCCCAATACAATACTCGGCTGTTGGGGAGGTAGGACGGCACCTTCATCTCCCTGTAACTCACACTGCCGCTGGGGAGCAAGGACAGCATCTTCAGCTCCCGGGAACTTGCTCGGCTGCTGGGGTATCTCCCCCCTGTCTACCGCTGCCATGGCCTGCAGGTACTCTCTGATCCTCCACTTCACGATCTGCACGAGGCCCTCCGCAGGGTTGGGTCCCAAGAGAGACAGCACCCAATTAACCTCTCTATCAAACTCCTCCTGAGTGTAGCAGAGCTCCATGCTTGCTCTGCTGATTTAGGTTCCTTTGTAGATAGGGGCGCTGTACGGGTACTAGCGTTGCCCTCAGTTTGTAATCCAGGAACTGGTGTTGCCTTGTAGCTGTCCTTCTGGGCCGTGAGAATGATCCCACTGCTGCCACCAATTGTAGCGGAGTGCAATATTAGAATCCACGATCTCCGCTGGTATAACAGGTAAATCCACAGTCAGCGCTGAACAGTACGGCAATATTCCCAATCCTCCCAATAACCGGACGAAACACAGTCTGGGAGTCAACAACCGCTTTATTCACAAGCTTGTATATTTATACAGTTCCCCAGCCATTGTACACAAACTCCCCTCCCCTCTGTCTGTAACACAATACACAAAACACAATGAGCCTTGTCTGAGACGTAATTAACTAACACAGAGACGCAATCCACAAAATACAATTACCAAACGTAATGGGCTAACTTAATCACTCACATGCAGAAAACACACATTTTTCCCCCAAACACAGAAAATGCCCCAAAACCCCACATATCCCCATAACTTATACATTCATGGATAGCTCTGATCTGGGTGAACAACATATCCAAAAATCACCCAGATCTGAGCAGGGGTTCCCGAATTCCATGGAAGTCACATTTGGCCGGCCGCAAGCATGGCTTTTCTGCCCAAAACAGTTCCACAGATTTAAGCTGTGCGGCCGGTCTATCTTCTCCTTCAAAGTTAATGTGGGCCATAATCCTGGGGCAGGAGGCGGGCAAACAGCCCGCTCCAAAACACCGTGGCGAAGTGGCTTTCGCCACAATAACTTCTACTAATAAATCGCTAAAAGCATAGGTGGTTGCAGTGGGACGAAACAAAAACATACATACATATATACACATATATTGCCACCATCTGGGGCCGCTGTAGGATAATTATGGGTAGATCTTACCCCGTCCTGTAGACACACGACCAGCAAACAGTGGGTGGCACGTGTGGAGCCTCATTCTGGAGGTCCGCCTCTATTAATGGCGGCGGTCTGGTGTCCTCTGGCGTCGGAGAGAAGGAAGGAATGGAGGGCTCTTGCAAGATATAGGGAGTCTGGTCCTGCCAATGGAGTGCGGGAGCAGCGTGGGAGATATGCTTCTAATAGAGGCGGGGGACTCTACCTTACCGTGGGAGTCGGCGCCATCTTTACACTTCCCTCTCTCAAAGATAGACTCCAGACTTGTGCTGCTAGCCCGTGGGTTAGGCTGTTTGTTTTTGCCCATGCTGACCGGGGACTGTATCTGATGTATGCACGATGAGTGGAAGTATTGTTTAGGCTATATATATAAAGGTTCCGCTGTTTAGAAGTTGCTGTGGTGCCGGAGCTCAGCTCTCATTCGGCCATCATCCTCGGCAGCCAAGCCACGCCCCCCTCTCGAAGCCTTTTTGGACCTGTTTCCTATGGGAGACAAAATCTGAGAAGACCACAACACAGGAATAGAGTAAGTCTCTGAAGATATCATTGACAAATTTTTGCAATACTGCCGGGGGATTGCTTAGCCTGATGGGCATCACCAGATACTCATAGTGACCATCACGGGTGTTAAAGATGGTCTTCCACTCATCCCCTTGACGAATTCGGATCAAGTTGTAGGCTCCACGCAGATTTAATTTGTAGAAGATCTTAGCTCCCCTGAGGCGGTGAAACAACTCTGTAATAAGGGGAAGAGGGTATTTGTTCTTGACTGTGACTTTATAGAGACCCTTCTAATCGATGCATAGCCAAAGATAACCATCTTTTTTCTTCACAAACAAGAAGCCAGAGATGATTTCAGGATAAATGCTCAAGATTTTCTTTAAAATATTCGCACATG
Organism: Bufo gargarizans; assembly: GCF_014858855.1. Classification (NCBI taxonomy): domain Eukaryota; kingdom Metazoa; phylum Chordata; class Amphibia; order Anura; family Bufonidae; genus Bufo; species Bufo gargarizans. Next base: position 183,687,450 of record NC_058083.1, read on the forward strand.
GCATGTGTCTATGCTGGTGACAGGGGATAAATACGACCACGGGCAGGTAAGGAAACAGGAACCAGGTCAATAGGACAATCATAGGGTCTGTGTGGAAGTAATGTTTTAGCCTCCTTCTTATCGTATAGGTGTGATATGCTGTAGGCAGATCTTGAAGATTTGGTGGTACCTGGGGTGACTGAGCAGGCTGAACAGGAGAAAGACATTTTCCAAGGCAGGACTTTCCCCAACGAAGCACCTTTCTGGACTTCCACTCAAGAACAGGTTCAAGGATACGGAGCCATGGTAGTCCCAAAAGGAGAGGATGAGACAGACTTGGAAGAATCAAGAACGAAATCTCTTCAGCATGGAGAGCTTCCACCTGCAGTTTCACAGGTTCAATAGTAAATTGTATGGACTCAGAGCCTTTCCATCAACAGATGACTCCACCAATGGTCTCTGCAGGCGTCAGACTGGATTATGATATCGATCCACTATGGCTTGCTGCAGGATGTTTCCTGCCGATCCGCAATCCAGAAGAGCAATCTCCATGAATCGGAATTTGCTAGCTTCAGAGGACAGGAACAGAGAAGATGTCCAGCACCGACACAATAAAAGCATAGCCCCTTTGTGCGACGTTGATCACGTTCTTCCTCAGTCAACCTTCATGGGTTCTGGTGCAGCATGCAGACGTGGAAGGCTCACTAGGGGATATGGTCTACTCTCACGTGCTACCTCCTTAGCACATTCCTGGAAGCGCAGATCAATCTGGGTGGCCAGATCGTCCAGGATAGAGGGGACATCCCGATCAGCCAGTTCATCCTTAATTTTCCCAGAAAGACCCTCCCAGAAGGCGGCCACTAAAGCCTCATTATTCCAGCCCAATTCAGAGGCAAGGATCCGGAACTGAACTGCATACTGTCCCACGGGCTGACTACCTTGCGTCCTGGCTTGTCAATCACCCTACGGAAAGCCTCTAGGAAAGCCTGTATATTCATAACGACCAGGCCACTCCTCTCCCAGAGTGGGTTGATCCAGGTCAGGGCTTCTCCTGTAAGGTGTGACATTAAAAAAGCGACCTTGGCTTGGTCAGAAATAAACTTATACGGCAACAGTTCAAAGTGCAGAGTGAACTGATTAATGAACCCCCTGCACTGTTTAGGGTCTCCATCAAAGTGTGGTGGAGATGACAGGGGCTTGATCCTGGTACATAGGGAGTTGGTGGAGCAGGTACTAGGTTAGTCGCAGCAGCGGGAGCTGGAGGTGCAGGGTTGGTGGGCGTCAGGTCATTAAGGCGCATGTTCACATTGCGCAAATAGGACAGAATCTGACCCTGACATTCCCTCTACTGAGCCAACTCCCGACACAGTTCAGTGAGGCTTGTTGGGTTCTGATAAGTGGGATCTATGGCCTGTTATGCAAGCAGGTGTGGACCCACTGTGCCAATGACTGTCTGGGAGGCCTGGCTAAGTAACTAACTGGTCTTCACTAGAGCCTCTGATAGTGAGGATAGGCTTGGGCCGTTAGAGTAGTCACCAGGTATCACTCAGAGCAGTCCCCGAGTCAGTGGCAGCTGACATGGGGGTCAGAGATACCGGTGCAAAGCACCAAGGGGAAAGATGTGGTCAGGAAGTGTGGAATTATGGCAGGCAGAGAGCAAGCAAAGTCCGTAATCGAAGTCCAAGGTCAAAGGCAGGCGGCAGAAAAGCTGAAACTTTCAAAAACCTTCTCACAAGGAACTAGACAAGCTAGTGACCAATATTGCTCAGGCGCCTTCCTGGGGAAGGATGTGTCTTTAAATACTTCCTGCAATCCAGCCATAGGCTGGGGAGATAGAGGTCATGTACGTGCTGCCTCAAAAGGGAGGAGAGACACACTCATGCAAGACCTAACAACAGTACAGGACTAAAGCAGAAAGTAAGCTCTGGCATGATACGCAGATAAAACAGTTAAGCTACCTGGCTGTCAGCATGGCGCATGGCAGCAGGAGGGAAAGAGGGAGCCCGGCACCCATGCCTGCGAGTAGGGGCAGCAGCGTCGTCACGGACCTTTGGGCTAACAGTCAGTAAGGCTTACAGAGGGGAAGATATACTTCACCAATGTCTGTGAGGCTTACAGGGGAGAGGATATACTCCACCAATGTCTGTGAGGCTTACAGAGGGGAGGATATACTCCACCAATGTCTGTGAGGATTACAGAGGAGAGGATATACTCCACCAATGTCTGTGAGGCTTACAGAGGGGAGGATATACTCCACCAATGTCTGTGAGGATTACAGAGGAGAGAATATACTCCACCAATGTCTGTGAGGATTACAGAGGAGAGAATATACTCCACCAATGTCTGTGAGGATTACAGAGGGGAGAGGATATACTCCACCAATGTCTGTGAGGATTACAGAGGAGAGAATATACTCCACCAATGTCTGTGAGGCTTACAGAGGAGAGGATATACTCCACCAATGTCAGTGAGGCTTACAGAGGGGAGGATATACTCCACCAATGTCTGTGAGGCTTACAGAGGGGAGAGGATATACTCCACCAATGTCTGTGAGGCTTACAGAGGGGAGGATATACTCCACCAATGTCTGTGAGGGTTACAGAGGGGAGGATATACTCCACCAATGTCTGTGAGGCTTACAGAGGGGAGGATATACTCCACCAATGTCTGTGAGGCTTACAGAGGGGAGGATATACTCCACCAATGTCTGTTAGGTTTACAGAGGGATAGGATATACTCCACCAATGTCTGTGAGGCTTACAGAGGGGAGGATATACTCCACCAATGTCTGTGAGGATTACAGAGGGGAGGATATACTCCACCAATGTCTGTGAGGATTACAGAGGGGAGGATATACTCCACCAATGTCTGTGAGGCTTACAGAGGGGAGGATATACTCCACCAATGTCTGTGAGGCTTACAGAGGGGAGGATATACTCCACCAATGTCTGTGAGGCTTACAGAGGGGAGGATATACTCCACCAATGTCTGTGAGGCTTACAGAGGGGAGGATATACTCCACCAATGTCTGTGAGGCTTACAGAGGAGAGGATATACTCCACCAATGTCTGTGAGGCTTACAGAGGGGAGGATATACTCCACCAATGTCTGTGAGGCTTACAGAGGGGAGGATATACTCCACCAATGTCTGTGAGGCTTACAGAGGGGAGGATATACTCCACCAATGTCTGTGAGGGCTTACAGAGGGGAGGAATATACTCCACCAATGTCTGTGAGGCTTACAGAGGGGAGGATATACTCCACCAATGTCTGTGAGGCTTACAGAGGGGAGGATATACTCCACCAATGTCTGTGAGGCTTACAGAGGGGAGGATATACTCCACCAATGTCTGTGAGGCTTACAGAGGGAGGATATACTCCACCAATGTCTGTGAGGCTTACAGAGGGGAGGATATACTCCACCAATGTCTGTGAGGCTTACAGAGGGGAGGATATACTCCACCAATGTCTGTGAGGCTTACAGAGGGGAGGATATACTCCACCAATGTATGTGAGGCTTATAGAGGGGAGGATATACTCCACCAATGTCTGTGAGGGTTACAGAGGGGAGGATATACTCCACCAATGTCTGTGAGGATTACAGAGGGGAGGATATACTCCACCAGTGTCTGTGAGGATTACAGAGGGAGGATATACTCCACCAATGTCTGTGAGGGTTACAGAGGGGAGGATATACTCCACCAATGTCTGTGAGGCTTACAGAGGGGAGGATATACTCCACCAATGTCTGTGAGGCTTACAGAGGGGAGGATATACTCCACCAATGTCTGTGAGGCTTACAGAGGGGAGGATATACTCCACCAATGTCTGTGAGGCTTACAGAGGGAGGAATATACTCCACAATGTCTGTGAGGCTTACAGAGGGGAGGATATACTCCACCAATGCCTGTGAGGGTTACAGAGGGGATGATATACTTCACCAATGTCTGTGAGGCTTACAGAGCGGAGGATATACTCCACCAATGTCTGTGAGGGTTACAGAGGGGAGGATATACTCCACCAATGTCTGTGAGGCTTACAGAGGGGAGGATATATTCCATCATAGTCTGTGAGGATTACAGAGGGTAGGATATACTCCACCAATGTCTGTGAGGATTACAGAGGGGAGGATATACTCCACCAATGTCTGTGAGGCTTACAGAGGGGAGGATATACTCCACCAATGTCTGTGAGGCTTACAGAGGGGAGGATATACTCCACCAATGTCTGTGAGGCTTACAGAGGGGAGGATATACTCCACCAATGTCTGTGAGGCTTACAGGGCGAGGATATACTCCACCAATGTCTGTGAGGTTACAGAGGGGAGGATATACTCCACCAATGTCTGTGAGGCTTACAGAGGGGAGGATATACTCCACCAATGTCTGTGAGGCTTACAGAGGGGAGGATATACTCCACCAATGTCTGTGAGGGTTACAGAGGGAAGGATATACTCCACCAATGTCTGTGAGGATTACAGAGGGGAGGATATACTACACCAATGTCTGTGAGGGTTACAGAGGGGAGGATATACTCCACCAATGTCTGTGAGGCTTACAGAGGGGAGGATATACTCCACCAATGTCTGTGAGGTTACAGAGGGGAGGATATACTCCACCAATGTCTGTGAGGCTTACAGAGGGGAGGATATACTCCACCAATGTCTGTGAGGCTTACAGAGGGGAGGATATACTCCACCAATGTCTGTGAGGCTTACAGAGGGGAGGATATACTCCACCAATGTCTGTGAGGCTTACAGAGGGGAGGATATACTCCACCAATGTCTGTGAGGCTTACAGAGGGGAGGATATACTCCACCAATGTCTGTGAGGCTTACAGAGGGGAGGATATACTCCACTAATGTCTGTGAGGCTTACAGAGGGGAGGATATACTCCACAATGTCTGTGAGGATTACAGAGGGGAGGATATACTCCACTAATGTCTGTGAGGCTTACAGAGGGGAGGATATACTCCACCAATGTCTGTGAGGATTACAGAGGGGAGGATATACTCCACCAATGTCTGTGAGGCTTACAGAGGGGAGGATATACTCCACCAATGTCTGTGAGGCTTACAGAGGGGAGGATATACTCCACCAATGTCTGTGAGGCTTACAGAGGGGAGGATATACTCCACCAATGTCTGTGAGGCTTACAGAGGGGAGGATATACTCCACCAATGTCTGTGAGGCTTACAGAGGGAGGATATACTCCACCAATGTCTGTGAGGCTTACAGAGGAGATGATATACTCCACCAATGTCTGTTAGGATTACAGAGGGGAGGATATACTCCACCAATGTCTGTGAGGATTACAGAGGGGAGGATATACTCCACCAATGTCTGTGAGGCTTACAGAGGGGAGGATATACTCCACCAATGTCTGTTGAGGATTACAGAGGGGAGGATATACTCCACCAATGTCTGTGAGGATTACAGAGGGGAGGATATACTACACCAATGTCTGTGAGGCTTACAGAGGGGAGGATATACTCCACCAATGTCTGTGAGGACTTACAGAGGGGAGGATATACTCCACCAATGTCTGTGAGGATTACAGAGGGGAGGATATACTCCACCAATGTCTGTGAGGCTTACAGAGGGGAGGATATACTACACCAATGTCTGTGAGGCTTACAGAGGGGAGGATATACTCCACCAATGTCTGTGAGGATTACAGAGGGGAGGATATACTCCACCAATGTCTGTGAGGCTTACAGAGGGGAGGATATACTCCACCAATGTATGTGAGGCTTACAGAGGATAGGATATACTCCACCAATGTCTGTGAGGGTTACAGAGGGGAGGATATACTCCACCAATGTCTGTGAGGCTTACAGAGGGGAGGATATACTCCACCAATGTCTGTGAGGATTACAGAGGGGAGGATATACTCCACCAATATCTGTGAGGCTTACAGAGGGGAAGGGTATACTCCGCATGCGTAAAGGCCCACCACAAGAAGGTGTGGGGAAATATCCTTATTAAAACATAACTTTTATACGATATACACCAAAATACACCAAGGGATGCAACAACATGACATACATACATGTAATCGGTCCAATTGGGTACCCCACCGCTGGTAGAGCGAAGGTAAGTAAATAAATCTGCTGCGCCTGTGTGGACGCAAACAGTCTTACCCGACCAACCAGGTGGCTAGGATCAATTTGGCTTTGCTGTTGCCTGGACCGGACGGTGTCTCGTGTTGGCGGATTGTCAGATGGAGTCGTAATGCTGTACCCTATCTCACCCTGTATACTTGGGGGAAAGGGGCTGCTCCCATACTGCCTGTCTACACAGAGCACTCGCCCTAGAAAGGGCGACCTCGTCCGGATACCTGTCCCTAGTTATGGACCTGATCAATAACACTATTAACATGCAATTTCTTCACACCTCCCGAAGTGGCACGTTTCTGTCGTGTCGACTCCTCAGGGGAAGTTGGTACACAGAAAAAAGCAGCATATAACATATGCGACCACGGGTGAAAAAAAGGGGACCCTGTGGTCAAAAAATGAGAAAGGCTCTATCAGATGCAGTGAGAGCCTATGGACTGACACCCCTGGTGTAGGAGTGCCGTGCTGCAGAGGGATGGATATTCCTCTGCTAGTCGGTGTGTGGGATATGGTGGTCCTCACTTAAGGTAATGTCCCTCTAGCTTTGGGGGTTCCTCAACATCTACCAGCCACACAGATACATACCTCTATGGGATTTAAATAGAGCCCATCCGCGCCTCTCTTGGAAGGACCGCCCTGTGATCGTCCTCGTCGGCGTCTGACATCACGCGCATGCGCCACGCGACAATACATCAGTCGCCGGCGCCGACACCACGTGATAGCGGCGGCCAGTCACAGTCACAGAGAGGTGGTACGGAGGGAGGGTTGCCTAGGAGATTTTGTTACACAGGCAGTTGATCTGAGGAGGAGGTTTCTGTCAAGGGGGTACCCCGATCACGTCCTGGGGTCTGCATATCAGACAGCGCTATCCCGCCCAAGATCTTCTCTACTAACTCCGAATCAATCTCCCACCCCTCAGGCTAAAGTGCTGAGAATTATCACCAATTTTGACAGAGGGTCCAAACAAGTCAAGCACATCATACAACGTCACTGGGAGGTCCTGAAAATGGACCCAGACTTGAAAGATGTGCTTGGTGACCAACCACAAATTACCTATAGAAGGGGGCCCAACTTGCGTGATAAACTCGTACACAGCCAATATGCACCCAACCGTACAAAGTCAGGTGGGTTGCGGTCCAAGATTGTGGGCAGTCACAAATGTGGCAACTGTGTAGCATGCAAATCTATACAGACCACAAAATCCTTTGTAAGCCACGTGACAGGTAAACAATATTCCATCCCACATTTCATTAATTGCAAGTCCAGAGGGATTGTATACCGTATCCAGTGTGAATGTGGGATGGAGTATATAGGGAAGACGATACGGGAATTTAGGAGGAGGATAGGGGAACATCTGGGGGACATCTCACACAAACGGGATACCCCACTATCCAAACATGTACACACTACCCATAATGGCACTGCCTCTTTGAGATTTATGGGTATTGATCTTGTGAAACCTCCCCTTAGAGGGGGTGACTGGGACAAGCTCCTCCTCTAGCGTGAATCGCACTGGATCTTCTGTCTCAAAACCTCTGCACCCCTGGGCCTGAATGAAAGGCTGGACTATGGACTATGCATTTTAATAGTGTTAGTGATCAGGTCCATAACTAGGGACAGGTATCCGGAGGGGTCGCCCTTTCTAGGGCGAGTGCTCTGTGTAGACAGGCAGTATGGGAGCAGCCCCTTTCCCCCAAGTATACAGGGTGAGATAGGGTACAGCATTACGACTCCATCTGACAATCCGCCAACACGAGACACCGTCCGTTCCAGGCAACAGCAAAGCCAAATTGATCCTAGCCACCTGGTTGGTTGGGTAAGACTGTTTGCGTCCACACAGGCGCAGCAGATTTATTTACTTACCTTTGCTCTACCAGTGGTGGGGTACCCAATTGGACCGATTACATGTATGTATGTATGTCATGTTGATGCATCCCTTGGTGTATTTTAGTGTATATCGTATAAAAGTTATGTTTTAATAAGGATATTTCCCCACACGTTCTTGTGGTGGGCCTTTACGCATATTGAACCTTGAAATATCAGTGAGGCTTGGTTAACCATTAGCCCCATTCAACTATTGAAGGATACACTCCACCAATGTCTGTGAGGCTTACAGAGGGAAGGATATACTCCACCAATGTCTGTGAGGCTTACAGAGGGAAGGATATACTCCACCAATGTCTGTGAGGCTTACAGAGGGAAGGATATACTCCACCAATGTCTGTGAGGCTTACAGAGGCGAGGATATACTGCACCAATGTCTGTGAGGATTACAGAGGGGAGGATATACTCCACCAATGTCTGTGAGGCTTACAGAGGGGGGGATATACTTCACCAATGTCTGTGAGGCTTACAGAGGGGAGGATATACTCCACCAATGTCTGTGAGGCTTACAGAGGGGAGGATGTACTCCACCAATGTCTGTGAGGCTTACAGAGGGGAGGATATACTCCACCAATGTCTGTGAGGCTTACAGAGGGAAGGATATACTCCACCAATGTCTGTGAGGCTTACAGAGGGGAGGATATACTCCACCAATGTCTGTGAGGATTACAGAGGGGAGGATATACTCCACCAATGTCTGTGAGGCTTACAGAGGCGAGGATATACTGCACCAATGTCTGTGAGGCTTACAGAGGCGAGGATATACTCCACCAATGTCTGTGAGGATTACAGAGGGGAGGATATACTCCACCAATGTCTGTGAGGATTACAGAGGGGAGGATATACTCCACCAATGTCTGTGAGGCTTACAGAGGGGAGGATATACTCCACCAATGTCTGTGAGGCTTACAGAGGGGAGGATATACTCCACCAATGTCTGTGAGGCTTACAGAGGGAAGGATATACTCCATCAATGTCTGTGAGGATTACAGAAGGGAGGATATACTCCATCAATTTCTGTGAGGATTACAGAGGGGAGGATATACTCCACCAATGTCTGTGAGGCTTACAGAGAGGAGGATATACTCCACCAATGTCTGTGAGGCTTACAGAGGGGAGGATATACTTCACCAATGTCTGTGAGGCTTACAGAGGGGAGGATATACTCCATCAATGTCTGTGAGGCTTACAGAGGGGAGGATATACTCCATCAATGTCTGTGAGGCTTACAGAGGGGAGGATATACTCCATCAATGTCTGTGAGGATTACAGAGGGGAGGATATACACCACCAATGTCTGTGAGGCTTACAGAGGGGAGGATATACTCCATCAATGTCTGTGAGGCTTACAGAGGGGAGGATATACTCCATCAATGTCTGTGAGGCTTACAGAGGGGAGGATATACTCCATCAATGTCTGTGAGGCTTACAGAGGGGAGGATATACTCCATCAATGTCTGTGAGGCTTACAGAGGGGAGGATATACTCCATCAATTTCTGTGAGGATTACAGAGGGGAGGATATACTCCACCAATGTCTGTGAGGCTTACAGAGAGGAGGATATACTCCACCAATGTCTGTGAGGCTTACAGAGGGGAGGATATACTTCACCAATGTCTGTGAGGCTTACAGAGGGGAGGATATACTCCACCAATGTCTGTGAGGCTTACAGAGGGAAGGATATACTCCACCAATGTCTGTGAGGCTTACAGAGGGGAGGATATACTCCACCAATGTCTGTGAGGCTTACAGAGGGGAGGATATACTCCAATATAACAAAATGGCAAAGGACAGGTGCACTCTGCGGTATTACTAAATCCTCAAACTGGTTTTAAAATTGAGAAATTAGTCAACATGTCCTACGGAGTAGGACATGTCTAAGCCCGGGCACCGCGACAAGGTTTCTCAAGTAGCCCGGGACCTAACACTCTCCTACCTGTGCCAGTGGGCAAATACCAGGAGCCAGTGGGCAAATTACAGGAGCATAAGGCCGACTCACAAACAACTCACCAGTTACCTCCAACATGTATCCATGCTTGCAATGGGAGGAGGGAGGAGTCTGCAAGTCCCACTCAAGACTGTCTGGTATGGCCCAGGCCTCACAGGTGCACCTAAATGTGGCCTGTAGATGGAAAACAGGCACATTTAAATTGGAGTTTATATACCTCCAGGCAGAGGCGTACATAGGAATCACTGGGCCCCATAGCAAAAATCTGAATTGGGCCCCTTAACCCCGCCCACTACCCACCATGGCCCCTCCCACTTCCTGACTTTGCTCCTCCCATGCCACGCCCCCATTAAATAAATTTATACATGACCTACAGAAACTGTTAGGGGTTTCCTGGGGGTGACCTGTCACATGGGATATCTGCTGCAGCCTGCAGGTCTCCTTATTTGGGGTGCCCTGTTAGGCTACTTTCACACTTGCGTTCGGGTCTCCGCTTGTGAGTTCTGTTTGAAGGCTCTCACAAGCGGCACCGAACGGATCCGTCCAGCCCTAATGCATTCTGAGTGGATGCGGATCCGCTCAGAATGCATCAGTATGGCTCCGTCTGTCCTCCGCTCAGCAGGCGGACACTTGAACGCTGCTTGCAGCCTGGCCGTGCGGAGGCAAACGGATCCGTCCAGACTTACAATGTAAGTCAATGGGGACGGATCCGTTTGAAGTTGACACAGTATGGCTCAATTTTCAAACTGATCCGTCCCCCATTGACTTTCAATGTAAAGTCAAAACGGATCCGTTTGCACTATCATGAACAAAAAAAAAAATGTTGTTTTTTTTTTTGTTCATGTTAATGCAAACGGATCCGTTCTGAACGGATCTAAGCGTTTGCATTATAGGTGCGGATCCGTCTGTGCAGACACCAGACGGATCCGCTCTGAACGCAAGCGTGAAAGTAGCCTTAAAGGGAATCTGTCACTAGCAATTTACCCCCAATTTTTTTTCGTGAATCCATGTTTAGCAGAGTACCTGTTTTCCATCTGTCTTGTTCTTTTGATTGTGAGTCTTGTCATGTCTTCAAAAAATCGATTCTTATGATATGTAAGTGACGCTGTAAGGAGCCCAGAGGGGCGTTATTCTTTCTCCACGGTGCCCAGGAACGCCCCTCTGAAGTGCCGTGCCCGGCTAAGTTTGAAAACTAATAACGCCTCCAAGTTCATCTAAATCGCCTCCCAGAGGCACGGCTAAGTGCTCAACACCCCCCTCCTCAGTGCCGCGCTCTGCGGCAAACACCCCGATCCTCCTCTCGCCGGCATCCCAAATCCCGCGCAGGCGCAGTGCCGTCAGTCATCTTATCATAGCGCAGGCAATCGCCGGCACTGCGCCTGCGCGGGATTTGGGATGCCAGCGAGAGGAGGATCGGATTTGGGAGGCGATTTAGATGAACTTGGAGGCGTTATTAGTTTTCAAATTTAGCCGGGCACGGCACTTCAGAGGGGCGTTCCTGGGCACCGTGGAGAAAGAATAGCGCCCCTCTGGGCTCCTTACAGCGTCATTTACATATCATAAGAATCGATTTTTTGAAGAAATGACAAGACTCACAATCCAAAGAACAAGACAGATGGAAAAAAGGTACTCATGGATCCATGTTTAATAAAGTACCTTTTTTCCATCTGTGTTCTTCTTTTCCATGTCAGTCTTGTCCTTTCTTCTAAAAATCGATTCTTGCTGTAAGCCGGACTGGAGCCCAGAGGGGCGTTTTTCTTTCTCCACGGTGCCCCTCTGATTAGTGCCGTGCCCGCCTAAATATGAAAACTCTAACGCCTCCATCATTTAGCTGAATCGCCTCCCAGAGGCGCGGCTAAGTCCTAGACACCCGCCCCCCTCCTCAGCGCTGCGCTCTGAAACACCCGATCCTCCTCTCGTCGGCGTCCCAAATCCCGCGCAGGCGCAGTGCCGGCGATTGCCTGCGCTCTGATAATACGGCTGAGGGCAACAGCTTCAACATCGTCACTGGGCTCGGCGCATGCCCAGTGACGATGTTGAAGCTGTTGCCCTCAGCCGTATTATCAGAGCGCAGGCAATCGCCGGCACTGCGCCTGCGCGGGATTTGGGACGCCGACGAGAGGAGGATCGGGTGTTTCAGAGCGCAGCGCTGAGGAGGGGGGCGGGTGTCTAGGACTTAGCCGCGCCTCTGGGAGGCGATTCAGCTAAACATGGGGGGGGCCCTGGGGAGAAAAGCAGCCGCATAGCCGGCTGCTGGTCATCAGTGGGCGGGGCCTTATCTGCGCTACGGGCCCCCCAGTGCCGCGGGCCCCATAGCAGTGGCGTGGTCTGCCTCTATGGGCGGTACGCCACTGCCTCCAGGAATCTCTATATATACAAATTGAATGGAATGACGTGGTATAGCAGGAGGTGCTCAAACCCACATGCAGTCGTGCATATATATAGGGGAGCAAATCCTGCACTTGTGGCCATACCAGACAGTCTTGAGTGGGACTTGCAGACTCCTCCCTCCTCCCATTGCAAGCATGGATACATGTTGGAGGTAACTGGTGAGTTGTTTGTGAGTCGGCCTTATGCTCCTGTAATTTGCCCACTGGCTCCTGGTATTTGCCCACTGGCACAGGTAGGAGAGTGTTAGGTCCCGGGCTACTTGAGAAACCTTGTCGCGGTGCCCGGGCTTAGACATGTCCTACTCCGTAGGACATGTTGACTAATTTCTCAATTTTAAAACCAGTTTGAGGATTTAGTAATACCGCAGAGTGCACCTGTCTTTTGCCATTTTGTTATATTGTTATATTGATTATCACATCCACACAATTGTTACCTTGTGTAGGATGTCTATTGTGGTACTTGTGGTTCGCTGCGGGCATCCTCCACCGTATGCATGTTTGCTGGGGATTGCCATTAGCAACGGGCCACAAGTGCAGGATTTGCTCCCCTATATATATGCACGACTGCATGTGGGTTTGAGCACCTCCTGCTATACCACGTCATTCCATTCAATTTGTATATATAGAGGATATACTCCACCAATGTCTGTGAGGGTTACAGAGGGGAGGATATACTCCACTAATGTCTGTGAGGCTTACAGAGGGGAGGATATACTCCACCAATGTCTGTGAGGCTTACATAGGGAAGGATATACTCCACTAATGTCTGGGAGGCTTACATATGTGGCTATGTCAGGAACCTTTCATGTAAACCCTGTTCTGTGGAGGTAACACAACTATAACGGCCTTGTGTAAAGTAAAACCCTGATGTCGTCCAAGATTTACTTACATCATTCTTAGCCCCTTCAGTCCTACAGTGCTGCCCATAATTATTCATACCCCTTGCAAATTTTGACTTAAAGTTTCTTTTATTCAACCAGCAAGTAATTTTTTGACGGGAAATGACATCAGTGTCTCCCAAAAGATAATAAGATGTGGAACAAGAGGCATTATTATTGTGGAAAAAAATACATTTCTCAGCTTTTATTTACATTTAAGCAAAAAGTGTCCAGTCCAGAATTATTCCTCCCCTTCTCAATAATCAATAGAAAAGCCGTTATTGGCTATTCCAGCAATCAGACGCTTCCTATAATTGCAGACCAGCTTTTTCTGTCTCCACAGGTATTTTTGCCCATTCATCTTTAGCAATGAGCTCCAAATCTTTCAGGTTGGAGGGTCTTCTTGCCATCACCCTGATCTTTAGCTCCCTCCACAGATTCTCCATTGGATTCCAGTCTGGACTCTGGCTGGGCCGCTCCAAAGCGTTAATGTTGTTGTCTGCTAACCATTTCTTCACCACTTTTGCTGTGTGTTTTGGGTCATTGTCATGCTGAAATGTCCACTGGTGCCCAAGGCCAAGTTTCTCTGCACACGGCCTGATGTTGTCGTTGAGAATCCTCATGCATTGCTCTTTTTTCATGGTGCCGTTCACTGTGATTTGGTTCCCTGCTCCATTGGCTGAAAAACACCCCCAAAGCATTAGGTTCCCACCACCATGTTTGACAGTGGGGATGGTGTTCTTTGGGTTGAAGGCTTCTCCTTTTTTAAGCCAAATGAAGGAAACATTATTGTGACCAAACAATTCAATTTTTGTTTCATCTGACCATAACACAGAAGACCAGAAGTCTTCTTCTTTGTCCAGATGAGCTTTTGCAAAAGCCAAGCGAGCTTTTGTGTGCTTGGTCTGCATCCGTGGAACCCAGCAGTGTGCAGTGTCCGTTGGATTGTCCGCCTTGAGACATTGCCACCAGCAGAGCCCAGATTCACCAGGATGGCCTTGGTGGTGATCCTTGGATTCTTTTTCACCTCTCTAACTATCCTCCTGGCCAGCACAGGGGTCACTTTTGGCTTCCGACCTCGTCCTCTGAGATTTTCCACAGTGCGGAACATCTTGTATTTTTTTTGCTCAAATGTAAATAAAAGTTGTGAAATGTTTTTTTCCCACAATAATGCCTCTTGTACATCGTCTTATTATCTATTGGGAGACACCTATGTCATTTCCTGTCAAAAAATTGCTGGTTGAATAAAAGTAACTTTACATCAAAATTTGCCAGGGGTATGAATAATTCTGGGCAGCGCTGTACATGATTATGGAGACTGCAGGGTTTAAGGAGGTTATCCATGATTGATGTAAAAAATGACAATCAGACATCATAGAGTACACGACAATCACTTTCTAACAAAGCTAGAACCAGCCCTGTCCCCGACATGGGACAGAGATCTCCCCATTTATGGTGCCAGTTGTTCTGTCATCTTTCAGGATGTCCCTTCTGCTATAGCTATTTTCCTGTAATTCACACAGCAACGGAAGATATGACTGGTGGCAGGTGAAGATTAAACTGAGCCTATGCGATCACCACGGTGAGGTGGATGTAGAAATAAGGAAAAGAACAAACAGCAGGTGGCGCTAAACACATACATTTTATTAACTATCTCAGTGGCTGTCCTTCATTTTTAATTGCATGCAATCACAAGTGTCCAGATCCAGGTCCTGGTTAGAAAAATGTGAAATATTTTTTGTGGCACAACCTTTTAAATCTCTGACTACAGTCAGGTAAAAGTTTAAGGGCACTTTCACACTAGCGTTATTCTTTTCCGCCATAGAGTTCCGTCCTAGGGGCTCAATACCGGAAAAGAACTGATCAGTTTTATCCCCATGCATTCTGAATGGAGAGCGATCCGCTCAGGATGTATCAGGATGTCTTCAGTTCTGTCTTTTTGACTTTTCAGGACGGAGATAATACCGCAGCAAAATTCCGGAACACTTGCCGGAATGCCGGATCCAGCATTTTTTTCCCATTGAAATGCATTAATGCTGAATCCGGCCCCTGAGTGTTCCGGCAAAACGGATCCGGCATTGCAGTCTGTGCATGCTCAGACCGCAAAAAAATGTGAAAAAAAAAAATGCCTGATCCGTTTTTCCGAAGAGAGAGATCCGACATTTCAATGCATTTGTCATACGGATTAGGATCCTGATCCGTCTGAAAAATGCCATCAGTTTGCATACGTTTTGACGGTTACGGTGACGGAACTGCCTGCTGGAATCCTCTGCTGCAAGTGTGAAAGTACCCTAAGGACATAACGATATCCGATCTTCATATAAAAACATAAAGGAGATGGAACTGAACAGAAAACACATTTACATTACAATAAATAAAAGATAAAACCGCAGCGCCCCCTTCCTATACGCCACATGCTTTTGACTGCAGTATCTGAGGGGTAAGACTAGTTTCACACAAGCGTTTAGAGCACCAGCAGGGAACAGCCTGACGGACACTACATGAAGGACGGCCGGCCCCGTTGACTATAAGTGTCAGGACTCGAACCCAGGGACTCCTGTGTCCCAGGTGGCAGCTCTACCAACTGAACTATTCTGCTTTCTGGACAGCTCCTGTGCCTAGTTCCTGTGCCTCTAGTTTCGGTTCCCATCTCCCTGGTTTGCTTCACCCTGTTCCATGATTGAACATCCTATTTAAGCCCAGCCTTGCACTTCCTGCCTTGTGAGATTATTGTGCTCCTAGCCTGTAATCAAGCTAGACGTTATCCTGGGCATCGACCACTGGCTTCCTTCTGACTACGGTATTTGCTTTCCTCTGCTTGCTGACGTTATCCTGGGCATCGACCACTGGCTTCCTTCTGACTACGGTATTTGCTTTCCTCTGCTTGCTGACGTTATCCTGGGCATCGACCACTGGTTTCCTTCTGACTACGGTATTTGCTTTCTCCTGCTTGCTGGCGTTATCCTGGGCATCGACCACTGGCTTCCTTCTGACTACGGTATTTGCTTTCTTCTGCTTGCTGATGTTATCCTGGGCATCGACCACTGGCTTCCTTCTGACTACGGTATTTGCTTTCTCCTGCTTGCTGACGTTATCCTGGGCATCGACCATTGGCTTCCTTCTGACTACGTTACCCCAGGTAGTTGCTATAAAGACTCCGTACCAGACCCGGACCGTTACAATAAGATGCGGCCGCAACCTGGAGCTCTGAGGGACTGGTGAACAGCTAGCTTTACCCTGACAGCAGAACACAAATTGGGGGTGGGGGATTTATGATTTTACGCCAGATTTTGGGCATTGCACGTACTACAGAAACGCATATAAATCCGCAAGGAAATTCATGCGGATCTTGTGTGTGTGCACCCGCGTGGCCTAAAGATGCACCAAATTTACCAAACGGGCGCCAGCTGATAAATCTGGCACAAACTTCGCCAACGCAGACTCAAGCAACAGACTTCAAATATTCCCCTAATGATAAATCCTCCCCTGCCCTGTGTCTAATTTCATCAAAGTGTTTAAGGAAATCGGTTTCCCTAAACTTTTCAGACCTCTGCTTGTTTGTCCTCCCCAAGTATTATCCAGGGTGACACGGATTATCACCCAATAGTTCAGATGAACAGTTACTAAATTTACAATAGTCAGAATGTCATTTCTATGTTAAAGTGCCCGTGTATCAAGGTTTACATTGGACAAACATCTCGCCTGCTGGGGTACGTGTGAATGAGCACCGATCTGCTATCAGAACATTACTTCACAAAAAATTTACATTTATAGAAAAAAAAATAATGCTATAAAGATGAGAAACAGTTGGAAAGAAATGGGAGACAAAAGGACACAAAGGAGACTATTAAGCTTTTACACAACTTTTGTGGTGTAAAAAAGTAGCAACTTCTGGTGCACGCAATATTTGTGCCATTCTTTGTGGCCTTTTGTGCTTATCACCACTTTGCACCACCGTGCCATAAAAAGGTGGCAGCAGGAGGAGGAGGGCAGCCACAGCTCACCAGATTTACTATAAATTAACTTTTAGGAAGATGGAGGACCAGAGATAAGATTTTTATTAAATTAAGTGCATCTAATACCACCACACAATATGAATAAATCTCCCTCAAAGTTTTCACTTGACATGGTTAGACATTTTCAAAATGTAATTTCCTTGTTAAACACTATTCTTATACAAAACATCTAAATGTCTTCTGTCATGTGAATTCTCTTACTATGTTGATCAAGATTAGATTTTTTAGTAAAACATTTCCCACATTCTGAACATGAATATGGCTTCTCTCCTGTGTGAATCTTCTCATGTTTTAGAAGATCTGATTTACTTGTAAAACATTTCTCACATTCTGAACATGAATATGGTCTCCCTCCTGTGTGAATTCTCTCATGCCTTGTAAGATGTGACTGATTTGTAAAGCTTTTTCCACAGTCTGAACATGAATATGGTTTCTCCCCTGTGTGAATTCTTTTATGTTTAACAAGAGATGATTTCTGAGTAAAACATTTCTCACACACTGAACATGTATATGGCTTCTCTCCTGTGTGAATTTTCTTATGTTGATCAAGGCTTGATTTCTTGGTAAAACTTGTCCCACATTCTGAACATGAATATGGTTTCCATCCTGTGTGACTTCTCTCATGTTTTAAAAGCTCTGTTTTATATGCAAAACATTTCCCACACCTTAAACAGGAATATAGCTTCTCTCCTGTATGAATTTTCTCATGTTTTAGAAGATCTGATTTCTTGGTAAAGCACTTTCCACATTCTGAACATGAATATGGCTTCTCTCCTGTGTGACTTCTCTCATGTCTAGCGAGATGTGACTGACTTGTAAAGCATTTCCCACAATCCGAACATGAAAATGGCTTCTCTCCTGTGTGAATTCTTTCGTGGTTAACAAGGGATGATTTCTGGGTAAAACATTTACCACATAATGTACATAAAAATGGCTTCTCTCCTGTGTGAATTCTCTTATGTTCATCAAGGCTTGATTTCCTAGTAAAACATTTTCCACATTCTGAACATGAATACAGCTTCTCTCCTGTGTGACATTTCTCACGGTTTAAAGGCTTTGTTTTATAAGCAAAATTTTTCTCCCCTGTGTGAATTCTCCAATGTAGAAGGAGATTTGATTTCTGGGTAAAACATTTCCCACATTCTGAACACGAATACGGCCTCAATCCTGTGTGGATTCTTTCATGTCTAGCAAGATGTGACTGATTTGTAAAGCGTTTCCCACAATCTGAACATGAAAATGGCTTCTCACCTGTGTGAATTCTTTCATGTTTAACAAGAGTTGCTTTTTGGGTAAAACATTTGCCACATTCTGAACATAAATATGGCTTCTCTCCTGTGTGACTTCGCTCATGAATTACAAGAGATGATTTATTTATAAAACATTTCCCACATTCTGAACACGAATACGGCTTCTCTCCTGTGTGAATTCTCTTATGTGTAACAAGATGTGATTTATTTATAAAGCATTTTCCACATTCTGAGCATGAGGATGACCTTTCTCCTGTGTGACTTTTCTTATGTGAAACATAAATATCTGTTCTAGATCTTAAACATTTTCCACATTCTGTACATGAAGATGGCTTCTCTCCTTTGTGAATTCTGTGATGTCTAACAAGTTGTGATTTATTTGCAAAGCATTTTCCACATTCTGAACATGAATATGACTTCTCTCCTTTGTGAATTCTGTGATGTCTAACAAGAAGTGATTTGCTTCTAAAGCATTTGCCACATTGTGAGCATGAATATGGCTTCTCTCCTGTGTGACTACGTCTGTGAACAGAAAGCTCCGTCCTATATCTGAACTGTTTTCCACATTCCGTACATTGAAATCTTTTACCCCCTTCCTGTCCGATAATTGTGGTAACAATCTGTGACTGGTCAGAAGGTTCCTCATTCTTAGGGGAATTATGTGATGGATCTGCACTGTGAAGTCCTGGATATACATTACAGGTAATGTGATTTTCCGCTGAAGAGCACTGCATGATATCCGGATCTTCTTCTTTATAGTCTGGGGATAACATGACATTTCCTTCAGACTTCTTACTGGGATTTTCTGTTAGGATAAAAATAAAAAAGGATTTTGTAATTTGCTCTTCAAAGTAGATAATATTATAACATTCCAAAGACACCAGATTCACATTAGCGTATTACATGCATATGTCCATCCGTATTACATGCATATGTCCCGGCCTGACCTCGAGTTCAACTAGCCTGAACTCACAGTATCAAAGGGATTTATGAGTTGCTGGGAGTTCATGTCAGTTAAATTCGGAGTCAGGCAGGGACATGTGCATAATACATGCAGATAATACGTCCATAACATGCTCATGTGAATCCAGCCATTTTTTTTTGCATTTGCTGTGGAATCCACATCAGAAATTCAAGGCCGACTCTTGGACTAAAGCTACAAAAAAAATAAAATCCTTAAAAACAGACACACTTATCCCTTTGTTCGATAATGCGATGTTCCTGCCGGCCGTTGGCAGGGACCACCTTCTTTCCTGGTCCTCAGCTGAGCATACACGTCTGACACAGGTGATGACTGTGGATTTTTCCTTACACTCTTTCATAGTTTAGCAGGAGACGTGTCTGAATAGGACTTTATCCTGGATGGAATACGCACAGCTAAGAGACTTCCTCGAAGTTTCCATTGGGTATTCCAAAAAAGTCCAAAACTGACCTTGAATCCCTGCTGTTGAGCTCTTCTCCATTATGCGTTATCTCATCACTTTACTATCTTCTTTTGAACAAACCTTAACCTCTGGCCCCCTCTTTCACCACTGCCTGTGAGACAGAGTTGGGCCTCAGTCTGTTGGAGTGGCAGAGAGTCTTCCTCAGGGCTCATAAACTACTTATAGCATGTCAGGCTCAGGAGAAAAACTATAAGATCTTGTCTAGATGGTATTGTTGCCCCACGTGGAAGCTGGTACTATGACACATATTTGGTGGGGATGCACTGTCCTACAGCCATTTGGCAGGCCATTTCCACTATTTACCATTAAGTCTCTGGGGTTAAACTAGCACGAACCCCTCAGTTAGCTCTTCTGTCCATTCTTCATGGATATCTCCTAGTGGGGAAGAAGGGCCTCTTGCGCCACTTTTTGATAGCGGCTCGTACAGTGATACTGTCACGACCATGGTCATGGCCGTGACTCCTGGAAACGCATGCAGTTGCCTGCGGTCTTGTCTTGTTGTCAATCACAGGTGAGGGCTGTAGTATGTTGCCTCACCTGTGGTTGCCGCTGGCAACATAATGTATGTGGCAGTATAGCAGCCTGAGCTGGTGCTAGGCAGCTTGCTGTAAAGTGCATGCGGTTGCACCAGGCAACCTGTCTTTGAATGTGTGCACTTTTGTTGTTTTGGTGTGCACTGGATTTATGTATGAGTACACTTCCCCTTTTAGTGTCCGTTTTCCCTTACCTGGTGTAGGAAGGGTTAATTCCCTTCTTTGTGTGAACACTGTGTGTGGGTGTGGCTACATGGGCTATTTAGCTTCAGTTTAGATCAGAAGTCTGGGGGGTACTCCAGCCTTGTTTGTAAGCTGGAGTCATCCTCCTGGTTTTTTACCATCTGCCAGTGAGGGCCACCCTTGTGGTCATAAATGTTTATATGTGATGTTAAGTTGATGTTGTTTTCCTTTCATGTTTAATGCAGCTATGGATCTGGGTTCCTGTGTGTGTATGTGTGGAGGCTGTGTCCATTTATGTATGGTGTGGACATCAGCTTGTGAGCACGGGATCCAGTCAGCAAGGCTGTGGCAGGTAGGTTTGAACTAGAGTAGTTCTCCTGCCATATCCATATATCCGTTTATGTACCCCATCTCCTTGCAGCTTGGCCAGTGAGACAGGTCGTCTTACTCTGCTCCTAGTCCAGGGCCACCCTGAGGGCTAGTAGGAATCTTAGGTTCCAGAGTATGAGCCCTCCTACCATCAGGGTCGGCTCATACGGCTAGGAAACAGGGTCAGAATTAGGGATGTGATAGGAGGTGACCTGCTCCCTAATTCTGTCGTCCTGGTCGAGCAGCGACCATACATCTTCTGGCATCGCACGGCTGAGGGTTTTCCCCATCCTCAGCCGCGACAGATACCCAGACATTGGAAGTCCACTAGTGCGCCTTTGGTTAGAGAATGGGCGCTAGAAGTTAACCTTATCCACAGAATGGAAACATTAATAATGGCTAGCTCACCCCAAGCATATAAGACGTAGCTACTCTGGCAGACCTATAAGGACATCCCTCTTTACCACACCGGGCTGGGCGACGTAACCTGAATAAGACCCAGTTAAGGTTGGTGGGCTGATCCTAAATTGCTTGCTGGTTGGTGTCCCCTACTCCCATTTTCTGGTGAGTCTCCCCCCCTTTTTCCATCTTCGCTTTCTGTCCATTTTTATATACAATAATTTGTATTGCATACCAATATTGCTCTATACTCATTTCTAACCTCTGTATATTGACATATGCTTATATCTGACTCCATGTTGCGCCATTTTTTGTGGCTATCTCTGACTTTTTTGCAGTCTCAGACTTCAGTAGATGCAGAACAAGCTTTCAATAACATCCGATGGGACTGGACCAAATTAGTTTTTCAGGGCCTTTTCATACGCTACTTGGACACATATTATGCTTCTTTAGTGCCCCCTAGTTTTAGGTAGGAGATATCTATTAGATGGGTGAAGGTCCTACTGCTGGGACTCCACCGATAACAAGAACGGGGGTTCCAAACCCCTTGCAGTCCTCTGATATCCTTGCCTACCTATATTAATCTCCGGTGTAGGGTGTGTTTCAGGGAGATAGCAGAGAGGACAACCCCCCAGACTGGCGTCCAGGTTCCAGAAGCCTATCCTTCCCCTTTGATTCCTGTCCAGGATTTCATGCAGTTGGACAGAATCAGGCTGTCAGAGAAGGGTCAGCACATGCACAGGAACAATCTGTACATGTACTGTGGAGGCCGAGGCTACCTGTCCTCTAAAGACAAGACTCCAGTGCATGGGGCCAGTTGGAGAGACAACCCTGGATGAGAAAAATCTCTCTGCTAAATTTACTGTTCCTGTGAATTTGTCATACGGTGATGTCTGGTTTACTGAACAGGTCTTCATGGATAGCAGGTCAACCGGTAACATCCTACATCAGGACTTGAATACCCACTACCACATACCTACTATATGCCTGGGGCTGTCTTGTTTGGTGGCGGTGTCTGTCAACAGAGTGCCTCTTCCGGAAAGCATTCACTACGCTTCTGTGCCCATGGACCTTCAGGTGGGACTTCTTCACTCACTTCACCAGCTGTTAGGGTTACAATTGTTCCTCCTTCTTGCTCCTGTGAACAGTTGGGACAATGGGGAGATTTCGGGGTCTGCCTCCTGCTTATGGCAGCTATGCAGATGTCAAAAAGGAGGCTGTGACTCTGCTGCCGCAT
Organism: Bufo gargarizans; assembly: GCF_014858855.1. Taxonomy (NCBI): domain Eukaryota; kingdom Metazoa; phylum Chordata; class Amphibia; order Anura; family Bufonidae; genus Bufo; species Bufo gargarizans. Next base: position 183,710,076 of record NC_058083.1, read on the forward strand.
TGTCCTTATGGATGCCACATTGGCCGGTTGTCAGGAACCACTCCACCGCATGGCCGTGTCTACCCACTATCTCTGCCCAAGATTTAGAGAAACCAGAGGAGAAGCGCAATGGGAAGGATGCGCAATTACAGTGTGTGATGCTGAGTAAATGCTCACCTGGAGGGGTTGTGCAGGTGGCATGTCATTTATCCCCCAAGGTCTGCTGTACGTACAGGTTTCCGCCCTCAAGGATGAGTCGATCATGAGTCAGGAACATTGGTAAAAAGTAGCGGTGGGTGCTTCAGGAAAGTTTATTGAAGTTTGAACAATGCATTTTGCTGGCAGAAAATGCTCCTTCGTCAGGTTCATTATGTTAAAGCAAACATGGAAAGAGGTTTCATCCGAAAGTTCTCCACTTCGGCTGGAGCTGTCTTCCTTATTAAGAAAAAGGATGGTTTCCTTAAACCATGTATCAACTACTGTGGTCTGAATAAGATATGGCGAAAAACAAGTGCCCTCTGCTCCTTATCCTTGAGCTCGTTAATCGACTGTGATCCCTGGGAGTTCAAAAAGCTGGATCTCTGTGGACCTGATCCATATTAGTGAAAGCGATGAGTGGAAGGCAGCTTTGAATATGTGTGATTAGGAGTATCTCGTTATGTCCTACTGTCTGTGTAGTGGTGCCTTCATACACTGTGGATTTTGTTGCAGAAATTTCCACAACTAAAAATCAGTTCCATCCATTTGAATGGGGCAGGAAGCACATGGATTGCTGAAAGCCCCACTCTGGTGAATGGACCCGATTGTCAGTCAGAAATTTCTGCAACAAAATCTGTAGAGTTTGGAGGCAACCTAATGTTCCCACTGTCTTCCAGAAATGTGTTAATGATGTCTTCCATGACTAGCTCAATATCTGGTATGCCTAGACTTCCATGACCAGTTCAGTATCGGTGTCATGGTATACTAGACAACACCTTGGTCTTCTCTCCTGACTACACACTGGAGACATGTCCAAACTGTCCACCGGCATCTAAAGGTGAACTCATATATGCCAAATTTGAAAACTTCCCTACCTTTTCTGGGTTACATTATCTCTGACCACAACATTCAGATGGATCCAGAGAGTTCATTCTGTGGTTCTGGACTGGTCTCACCTTTCTCTACGGCTCTAAGAGCCATCCAGCAGTTCGTAGGCTTCGCAAATAATTATCGGCAATTAGAACCTCACATTTTACACCCTTACCCTCAAGGCTCTACCAAGTTTGCGTTTCACCTCTGGGGGTGTTGGGAGCCATCCTTATTCAATGGGGAACCTCCAGCAAGAGGGTTACCTGTGGCTTTTTCTTGAAATCCTTCCCCTCTGCTGAGTGAAACTATTCTATAGGGACAAACATTTCTTTGCTATTAAGTTGGCCCTGGAGTGGCAGCGTCATCTTCTGGGGGCTCCGGCCATCCTGTCATCATGTACATGGACCACAAGGACTTAAAATACCCTCAATTTGCTCAGCGCCCTAGTCCTTATCAAGCCCGGTGGTGCTTGTTCTTTAAACGGTTTGATTTTATTCGGCATTTCTCCCCGGCCAAGAAGAATACCAAGGCTGATGCCCTCTCTTGTTCAACCCAGCTGACGAGGTGCCCCAGAACATCATCCCTGTTGCTTCAGTTCAGCTTAAGGACATTCCGCCTGGCAATATGTACTTCCCGAGGAAGCAAGTCCTGGCTTGGGGCATCACTCCAAGATCGCTGGTCACCCAGGTCTCCATAAGACAGCTAGCCTGATTATCTGACATTACTGGTGTCCTACATACAATTTCTCAAGATATGGGGTTAGGTAGCCTATTTCACCACATGTCCCAAAACAAAACTTCAAAACCAAGACCTCTGGACTCTTACTTCCTTTGTATCTAATGCCCATGGTAATACATAGCTATGGATTTTATCACTGACCTTTCTCGGGACGCACGGTAATGCGGCTGGTGACTGACTGGTTTTATAGCATGGGTCCGTACCTCTATCTGGCCTCCATTCTGCAAGTCAATTAGCTAACTTGTCCCTGAAACAACACATTTTACGCCGGCATGGTTTGCTCATTCACATTTTCACTTCTAAGTTCTAGAGAGCTTTCTATAAACAGCTGGACATTAAATTTAACTTTTCCTCTACTTGCCAATGGGCAGATGGAAAGCATTAATCAGGTCCTGGTCAACTATTTGCGACACTTCACTTCTGGGCCGCTTTGCTCCCCTGGGCAGAGTCTTCCTACAAGAACCATACATCCAGGTGAATCCGCCACTAAAATCCCTTTCTACATAGTGTATGGTCTTCAATTGTGGATTCCTCTTCCGATACATGTCAGTAAATATGACCAGATCTGGCAAGAGACTAAAGACTCCCTACTACTGGCTTCTGCTCACATGAAGATGTGTGCTGATCCACCTCAGTTTTCTCCTGGGGAAAGGATGTGGCTTTCTTCTAAAAAAAAAAATAGACTCATGGTACTCTTGTACAAGTTGGCACCCAGTTTCATTGGTCCTTTTAAGGTTCTGACACAGTTTAATAAGGTTTGTTACCAGTTGTGCTCAATCATGACTCCAAACGTTTTGTTCCTGCTCTTACCTCTGTTGGCACAGAAAATGTGTTTGAGGTCAAGAATATTCTGGACATGAAGAAAGTTAGCGGTAACCCCTTCTTTTTGTGGACTGGAAAGGTTTTGGTCCAGGAGAGAGATCCTGCTGAAACATTAATGCACTGATGCTGTCCTCAACTGTCTGAGCCAAAGGAGAGAGAGTGTAAGGGGCAGAGTGTACTGTTACAGCAGCTCTGTTCACCCGCTCCATCGCTCCTGGTGGTGTGGACCTGCCGGCCTCTCTCCTTCTTCCTGGAGTTCCGGCCGCCATAACAGCTCTGTCGCTCCAAGCAGGCTGTTTCTTGTCGCCTAGGCTTCTCTCTTTGCCTGTAGGGAGCGCACACTCTCTCCACCTCTTAAATGAACAGTGCATGTGCACCCTATTGTTCCCCTGCCATGGGTACTTATGGTATCTACCCCTATGAGAAGGTGCCTGAGCATTAGGTTCTAGTTTGCTTGTGTCCTGCAAAGGTGTATTGTTACACATTCGTCTACCTGTGAACCGACTTCTGACTATTTCCTGGATTTGACCCTTTACTCCTTGACCTGACCTCTGTCTGATCTCCATTCTGAACATAGACTAACTGCCCTAAGCTTAAACTGCATAAACTTTGCCTTCCCTGGTATTGACCTGACCCTGACTTCAGTTTTGCCCAATTCCTTGGTACTCTGCATCGGTGTCTCTGGTCCCCGTCACTTAATAGTGAGAACTCCAAGAAGTAGTGGCCTGGTGGTTCCCCTGCAGTGAAGTCTAGATCCCTGTACAGGGGTTCAAAGGTGAATATTGGGGGGGGGGGCGGGGTCACTTAGCACCTTAGGCGCAACCCTAAGCCAAATTTGTTCAAGTGGGACAGTGAATCCACATAGCTTCATAACAGCTGTGCACATCCAGGCTAAGTAATGTGTTCTTGTTATGAGCAAAAGGAAGGAAGATTGTAGGTGGAAAAGTCAGATGATGGGTGGGGACTAGGGATGAGCGAACCCGACGTTTTCATGTTCAGGGTTCTGGTGGAAATCTGTTATGGATTGCGTTATCACGGAATATAACGGAATTCTATGACAGAATGCAAAACGGGAGCCGTTAAGAAGCATTCTCTTTTGCGCCTTGTTATGATAGTACTCTATGGACAGCAAAGCGGACATCCACCAGAACCCGAACGCCGAAACCAAAAACGTTGGGTTCGCTCATCCCTAGTGGGGACCTATCGATCCATCATCTTGCTTTTGAAACCCAATCTCTACCACTTTAATGATGTTGCTGTAGATCTCCTATCGACTCATTTGTGTGCTGTAACTAAAGATTGTAAGCCCTGGGGGGGCAGGGTCCTCATCCCCTTGTACCAGTCTGCTAATAAGTTCTTGCTCACTGTACTCATTATGTATGTGAACCCCCTTTATAAATGTACAGCTTCCTGGAATTAATGGCGCTCAAACAAATAATAATGCTGGCTAGGGTGGCCATTTGTGAGAGTGACACAGCAGAGACAGGTCCCCCGACAGTAGAGCATTTTGCTCTTCCAGAAAGCAACCATCAGCCTGGTATTTACTGACTCAAAACTGGAGATAAGTGTCACAGGCGGCCCCCTATCACCATGGTCTGTGGAGCTTAAGTGGTTAAACTGAGTTTTCTCAGACCCCGGCCATTAGTGCGGCCGTTTATCGCAGCTGGTGCTTCCCAAAATCTGATGCTAAGCCGAGTGTCCAGCCTGGACCATGAGAAGATGGAGAGAAGATCCTGGAGAGGATGTCTATGTGCAGTCACAACTCCCTCGGCTCCTATACATAACACAGGGGTCACTGCCCGGAGTGCTCCTTTACTGCAGCTCTAAGGTGGAGCCTCACCTGAAGAAACCTCCCAATTCTCTTCCTCCATTCATTACTCCATACCTGTGGTCACATGGACTGGAATGTCCTCCTCCACCTCACTCTTACACGGGGGATCGCCCATCATCCGCTCTTCTTTATCCTCCACTTTAATATCAGTCTCATCTTCCCCCTGATTTGTCATCTGTAACAATTCAGGACAATACAGCAGACAGGTGGGAAATCTAACAGATCCACATAAGAGACCCCCACCATCTATGACCCCTCTATGACTGCAGGACCCCCCTATATAGATGTGTATAGGGCTCAGCTCCATCTACCTGATGGTTTTCTGGGAGCTTCTCCTCTGGACAGTCCTGGGAATACAGAGGACGGGGACATCTCTCGGGGGGACTTCCTTCTATGAGTCCATCTGTAGGAAACACACAGGGACAGGAGAGATTATTACATGTGATGATGAGATGATGGGAGTAGTATCCAGGTGACCCATGACAGCCCCCCTCCTTACCCTGCTGATCGTCCCATAAATCCATCTCCTCTTCTGATTCCTCTTTAACCTCAACCTTAATATCCATCAGATTTTCATCCTAAACAAGAAGAAAAAAAAAACAGAATTATTCTTACAGGAAATCCCTTTTTCATGAAACCTCTATGACAACATCTGTACATAGTAACATAGTATATAAGGGTGAAAAAAGCCTCTGTCCATCCAGTTCAGACTGTTATCCTGCAAGTTGATCCAGAGGAAGGCAAAAAAAAAAACTGTGAGGTAGAAGCCAATTATCCTCAGTTTAGGGGGAAAAATTCCTTCCCTCCTCCAATCAGAATAACTCCCTGGATCAACGACCCCTCTCTAGTAACTCTAACCTGTAATATTATTACACTCCAGAAATACATCCAGGCCCCTCCTGAACTCTTATTGTACTCACCATCACCACCTCCTCAGGCAGAGAGATCCATAGTCTCACTGCTCTTACAGTAAAGAGTCCATAGTCTCACTGCTCTTACCGTAAAGAGTCCATAGTCTCACTGCTCTTACAGTAAAGAGTCCATAGTCTCACTGCTCTTACAGTAAAGAGTCCATAGTCCTCACTGCTCTTACAGTAAAGAGTCCATAGTCTCACTGCTCTTACAGTATAGAGTCCATAGTCTCACTGCTCTTACAGTAAAGAGTCCATAGTCTCACTGCTCTTACAGTATAGAGTCCATAGTCTCACTGCTCTTACAGTAAAGAGTCCATAGTCTCACTGCTCTTACAGTAAAGAGTCCATAGTCTCACTGCTCTTACAGTATAGAGTCCATAGTCTCACTGCTCTTACAGTATAGAGTCCATAGTCTCACTGCTCTTACAGTAAAGAGTCCATAGTCTCACTGCTCTTACAGTAAGAGTCCATAGTCTCACTGCTCTTACAGTATAGAGTCATAGTCTCACTGCTCTTACAGTAATAGAGTCCATAGTCTCACTGCTCTTACAGTAAGAGTCCATAGTCTCACTGCTCTTACAGTATAGAGTCTTACAGTAAAAAGTCCCATATCTCACTGCTCTTACAGTAAAGAGTCCATAGTCTCACTGCTCTTACAGTATAGAGTCCATAGTCTCACTGCTCTTACAGTATAGAGTCCATAGTCTCACTGCTCTTACAGTAAAGAGTCCATAGTCTCACTGCTCTTACAGTAAAGAGTCCATAGTCTCACTGCTCTTACAGTATAGAGTCCATAGTCTCACCTGCTCTTACAGTAAAGTGTCCATAGTCTCCACTGCTCTTACAGTAAAGAGTCCATAGTCTCACTGCTCTTACAGTAAAGAGTCCATAGTCTCACTGCTCTTACAGTATAGAGTCCATAGTCTCACTGCTCTTACAGTAAGAGTGTCCATAGTCTCACTGCTCTTACAGTAAAGAGTCCATAGTCTCACTGCTCTTACCGTAAAGAGTCCATAGTCTCACTGCTCTTACAGTAAAGAGTCCATAGTCTCACTGCTCTTACAGTATAGAGTCCATAGTCTCACTGCTCTTACAGTAAATGAGTCCATAGTCTCACTGCTCTTACCGTAAGATGTCCATAGTCTCACTGCTCTTACAGTAAAGAGTCCATAGTCTCCACCTGCTCTTACAGTAAAGAGTCCATAGTCTCACTGCTCTTACAGTAAAGAGTCCATAGTCTCACTGCTCTTACAGTAAGAGTCCATAGTCTCACTGCTCTTACAGTAAAGAGTCCATAGTCTCACTGCTCTTACAGTAAAGAGTCCATAGTCTCACTGCTCTTACAGTAAAGAGTCCATAGTCTCACTGCTCTTACAGTAAAGAGTCCATAGTCTCACTGCTCTTACAGTATAGAGTCCATAGTCTCACTGCTCTTACAGTAAAGAGTCCATAGTCTCACTGCTCTTACAGTAAAGAGTCCATAGTCTCACTGCTCTTACAGTAAAGAGTCCATAGTCTCACTGCTCTTACAGTAAGAGTCCATAGTCTCACTGCTCTTACAGTATAGAGTCCATAGTCTCACTGCTCTTACAGTAAAGAGTCCATAGTCTCACTGCTCTTACAGTAAAGAGTCCATAGTCTCACTGCTCTTACAGTAAAGAGTCCATAGTCTCACTGCTCTTACAGTAAAGAGTCCATAGTCTCACTGCTCTTACAGTAAAGAGTCCATAGTCTCACTGCTCTTACAGTAAAGAGTCCATAGTCTCACTGCTCTTACAGTAAGAGTCCATAGTCTCACTGCTCTTACAGTATAAGAGTCCATAGTCTCACTGCTCTTACAGTAAAGAGTCCATAGTCTCACTGCTCTTACAGTAAAGAGTCCATAGTCTCACTGCTCTTACAGTACAGAGTCCATAGTCTCACTGCTCTTACAGTAAGAGTCCATAGTCTCACTGCTCTTACAGTATAGAGTCCATAGTCTCACTGCTCTTACAGTATAGAGTCCATAGTCTCACTGCTCTTACAGTAAGAGTCCATAGTCTCACTGCTCTTACAGTAAGAGTCCATAGTCTCACTGCTCTTACAGTAAAGGTCCATAGTCTCACTGCTTCTTACAGTAAAGAGTCCATAGTCTCACCTGCTCTACAGTAAAGAGTTCCATAGTCCTCACGCTCTTACAGTAAGAGTCCATAGTCTCACTGCTCTTACAGTATAGAGTCCATTAGTCTCACTGCTCTTACAGTAAAGAGTCCATAGTCTCACTGCTCTTACAGTAGAGTCCATAGTCTCACTGCTCTTACAGTAAGAGTCCATAGTCTCACTGCTCTTACAGTAAGAGTCCATAGTCTCATGCTCTTACAGTAAAGAGTCCATAGTCTCACTGCTCTTACAGTAAGAGTCCATAGTCTCACTGCTCTTACAGTAAGAGTCCATAGTCTCACTGCTCTTACAGTAAGAGTCCATAGTCTCACTGCTCTTACAGTAAAGAGTCCATAGTCTCACTGCTCTTACAGTAAGAGTCCATAGTCTCACTGCTCTTACAGTAGAGTCCATAGTCTCACTGCTCTTACAGTAAGAGTCCATAGTCTCACTGCTCTTACAGTATAGAGTCCATAGTCTCACTGCTCTTACAGTAAGAGTCCATAGTCTCACTGCTCTTACAGTAGAGTCCATAGTCTCACTGCTCTTACAGTAAAGAGTCCATAGTCTGACTGCTCTTACAGTAAAGAGTCCATAGTCTCACTGCTCTTACAGTATAGAGATCATAGTCTCACTGCTCTTACAGTAAAGAGTCCATAGTCTCACTGCTCTTACAGTAAAGAGTCCATAGTGTCACTGCTCTTACAGTAAAGAGTCCATAGTCTCACTGCTCTTACAGTACAGAGTCCATAGTCTCACTGCTCTTACAGTATAGAGTCCATAGTCTCACTGTTCTTACAGTATAGAGTCCATAGTCTCACTGCTCTTACTGTATAGAGTCCATAGTCTCACTGTTCTTACAGTATAGAGTCCATAGTCTCACTGCTCTTACAGTATAGAGTCCATAGTCTCACTGCTCTTACAGTAAAGAGTCCATAGTCTCACCGCTCTTACAGTATAGAGTCCATAGTCTCACTCTCTTAACGTAAAGAATCCTTTTCTATGTTTGTGTACAAACCTTCTTTCCTCCAGACGCAGAGGATGTCCCCTCGTCACAGTCCTGGGGATAAATAGATGATGGGAGAGATCTCTGTACTGACCCTTGATATACACTCACCTAAAGAATTCTTAGGAACACCTGTTCTATTTCTCATTAATGCGATTATCTAGTCAACCAATCACATGGCAGTTGCTTCGATGCATGTAGGGTTGTGGTCCTGGTCAAGACAATCTCCTGAACTCCAAACTGAATGTCAGAATGGGAAAGAAAGGTGGGCTACAACAGCAGAAGACCCCACCGGGTACCACTCATCTCCACTACAAATAGGAAAAAGAGGCTACAATTTGCACGAGCTCACCAAAATTGGACTGTTGAAGACTGGAAAAATGTTTCCTGGTCTGATGAGTCTCGATTTCTGTTGAGACATTCAAATGGTAGAGTCCGAATTTGGCGTAAACAGAATGAGAACATGTATCCATCATGCCTTGTTCCCACTGTGCAGGCTGGTGGTGGTGGTGTAATGGTGTGGGGGATGTTTTCTGGGCACACTTTAGGCCCCTTAGTGCCAATTGGCCATCGTTTAAATGCCACGGGCTACCTGAGCATTGTTTCTGACCATGTCCATCCCTTCATGACCACCATGTACCCATCCTCTGATGGCTACTTCCAGCAGGATAATGCACCATGTCACAAAGCTCGATTCATTTCCAATTGGTTTCTTGAACATGACAATGAGTTCACTGTACTAAAATGGCCCCACAGTCACCAGATCTCAACCCAATAGAGCATCTCTGGGATGTGGTGGAACGGGAGCTTCGTGCCCTGGATGTGCCTCCCTCAAATCTCCATCAACTGCAAGATGCTATCCTATCAATATGGGCCAACATTTCTAAAGATGCTACCAGCACCTTGTTCAATCAATGCCACGTAGAATTAAGGCCGTTCTAAAGGCAAAAGGGGGTCCAACACCGTATTAGTATGGTGCTCCTAATAATTCTTTAGGTGAGTGTATTTATACATATTAATTAGATCTCCCCTGAGTCGGCTTTTTTCTAAAGTGAATAACCCTAATGTTGATAATCTTTCAGGGTCCTGTAGTTGCCCCATTCCAGTTATTACTTTAGTTGCCCTCCTCTGGACCCTCTCCAGCTCTGCTATGTCTGCCTTGTTTACAGGAGCCCAGAACTGTACACAGTCCTCCATGTGTGGTCTGACTAGCGATGTGTAAGGTGGTAGGACTATGTTCTTATCACGGGCAGCTATGCCCCTTTTGATGCAACCCATTATCTTATTGGCCTTGGCAGCAGCTGCCTGACACTGGTTTCTACAGATTAGTTTGCTGTTCACTAAAATTCCTAGGTCCTTTTCCATGTCAGTGTTACCGAGTGTTTTACCATTTAGTATGTACTGGTGACGTAGTATGTATGGGTGACTTGCATTATTCCTTCCCATGTGCATAACCTTACATTTGTCAGTGTTAAACCTCATCTGCCACTTCTCTGCCCAGGCCTCCAATTTATCCAGATCCACCTGTAGCAGTATACTATCCTCTGTAGTGTATACACAGTATACTGTCCTCTGTAGTGTATATACAGTATACTGTCCTCTGTAGTGTATACACAGTATACTATCCTCTGTAGTGTATATACAGTATACTGTCCTCTGTAGTATATATACAGTATACTATCCTCTGTAGTATATATACAGTATACTGTCCTCTGTAGTATGTATACTGTACTGTCCTCTGTAGTATATATACAGTATACTGTCCTCTGTAGTGTATATACAGTATACTGTCCTCTGTAGTGTATATACTGTACTGTCCTCTGTAGTATATATACAGTATACTGTCCTCTGTAGTGTATATACAGTATACTGTCCTCTGTAGTATGTATACTGTACTGTCCTCTGTAGTATATATACTGTACTGTCCTCTGTAGTATATATATATATATATATAGTATACTGTCCTCTGTAGTATATATACAGTACTGTCCTCTGTAGTATATATATATATATATATATAGTATACTGTCCTCTGTAGTATATATACAGTATACTGTCCTCTGTAGTATATATACTGTACTGTCCTCTGTAGTATATATATATATATATATATATATTATACTGTCCTCTGTAGTATATATACTGTACTGTCCTCTGTAGTGTATATATATATATATATATAGTATACTGTCCTCTGTAGTGTATATACAGTATACTGTTCTCTGTAGTATATATACAGTATACTGTCCTCTGTAGTGTGTATATATACAGTATACTGCCCTCTGTAGTGTATATACAGTATACTGTCCTCTGTAGTGTATATACAGTATACTGTTCTCTTCCATGTTAATTACTTTACACAGTTTAGTGTCATCTGCAAAAATTGATACCTTACTGTGCAAGCCTTCTACAGGATCATTAATACATATATTGAAGAGAATAGGGCCCAATACTGACCCCTGTGGTACCCTACCAGTGACAGTGAGCCCTCCAGTACTGACCCCTGAGGTACCCCACTAGTGACAGTGACCCCCTCCAGTACTGACCCCTGAGGTACCCTACCAGTGACAGTGAGCCCTCCAGTACTGACCCATGTGGTACCCCACTAGTGACAGTGACCCCTTCAGTACTGAACCCTGTGGTACCCCACTAGTGACAGTGACCCCTCCAGTACTGACTCCTGTGGTACCCCACTAGTGACAGTGACCCCTCCAGTACTGACCCCTGTGGTACCCCACTAGTGACAGTGACCCCTCCAGTACTGACCCCTGTGGTACCCCACTAGTGACAGTGACCCCTCCAGTACTGACCCCTAAGGTACCCTACCAGTGACAGTGAGCCCTCCAGTACTGACCCCCTGTGGTACTCCACTAATAACAGTGACCTGATCTGAGTGTGTACCGTTAATAACCACCTTCTGTTTTCTATCACTGAGCCAGTTATTTACCCACATACAGACGTTTTCTCCCAGTCCAAGCATTTTATATACTAACCTTTTATGCGGTACAGTGTCAGGAGAAGAACGCTTTGGAGAAGTCCAGATATACGACATCCATTGATTCGCCGCTGTCAAGTCTAGAACTTAGCTCCTCATAGAATCTGATTAAATTAGTATGGCATGACCGATCCCTCACGAAGCCATGCTGATATGGCGTTATTTGCTTATTTTCATTGAGGTACTCCAAGACACCATCTCATAAAAAACCTTCAATTGGTTTACCCACGACAGATGTTAAACTTACCGGCCTATAGTTTCCAGGCTCTGTTTTTGGACCCTTTTTGAATATTGGTACCATATTTGCTATGCGCCAATTCTGTGGAACATTCCCTGTCAGTATAGAGTCCGTAAATATCAGAAATAAGGGTCTGGCTATGACATTAATTCTCTTAGGATACTGGGGTGTATGCCATCTGGTCCCAGTGATTTGTCTATTTTAATCTTTTTAAGTCGATGTTGTACTTCTTTCTGGGTCAGACAGGACACTTTTAATGGGGAATTTACTTTTACATTCTGCATTTCATCCAATTAGGATAATGGAATCAACACCTTTGACCTAATGCTGGGTATAATTACCAGATGTTGATTCAGTTACATATTCAGTTACATATTACAGTTATTCCCAGAATTTTTGTACAGTCACTCAGAATTGAGAAAGCTTGTTGGAAGAACGAGTGAAACAATTTCAAGAAATCTACAGTAAGTCCAGTTGCCTTGAATTATTCTTTACAAATATTTAATCTAACAGTTTATTTTCCTCAGTGAATACAGTGGAGAAAAAAATATTTAACAGCTTTGCTTTCTCCTCGTCGCTCTCTGCGACTCCCCCCTCATTACTCGGTAAAGGGCCGACACCTTCAGATTTATACTTTTTACCATTTATATAATTGAAGAACATTTTAGGGTTAGTTTTTCTCTCTTTGGCAATTAATCCCTCGGTCTCTAGTTTGTCTGCTTTTATTTGTCTTGTACGTAATTCTATTTTTTTCCTTATAGTTTTCCAGTGCTTCCTCGCTACCCTCCTGTTTTAGTGATTTAAATGCTTTCTTTGTCATTTATTGCTTTCTTTACAGTTCTATTTATCCACATTGGTTTCTTCCCATAAGGTATGTACCTCTCACAATTAGATTTTAGGATGCTTTTAAAAATATCCCATTTTGTGGCTGTATTTTTATTTTTTGGCCTCTCTTAGTTAGCAAAATTTAGCTTTTTTTGAAGTTTGGTATTTTTGTTCCTCCCTGAAGAAACCCTCTTTTGAATGACAATTGGAAGGTTATTACTTTATGGTCACTAATTCCCAAGTGTCCCCCGACCTGCACATCTGTTGTTCTGTCAGGTCTATCTGATTAAGCTCCTCTCGCCAGGCAAGGGCCGGAAGCTTAAAAGGTTCCTCCTCCATCTTGTGTCTTCTGAACCTGACAGACCCTAAAGGTAAGGCTAATTTGGCTTTTCCCTTCATCTTCCACTACGGCACCTGACAATGAGATCTACCAGATCAGTCACAGTCTATGAAAAGACTACTGCCCAGAAGACTTTCTCACCAAACACTGAATCTTGCGTTGAATGAATATCTGCTCTATAATGTTTCACAAGAGTGTGAAGAATAACCCAAGCTACTGCCCTACAAATGTGTTCAGTGGAGGCAGATGCCCCTCTGCCCAGGTAGTGGATGGAGCTCTAGTCGGGTGGGCTTTCAGTTCACAGGCGGCTCCTTGTCCATGGTTTTGTAGGATTCACAAGTAGCCATTCTACTCCACCTGGTGATCGAGATCTTGGAAGCTTTCATCCTCTTCCTAATAAAGGTTATTTACAACTTTTTTATACTGAAGAACTATTCTCTGGATAAGTCATCAATATTGGATTGGTAGAGGTCCGACACCCAGGACCCCCGCCAATCAACTGCTTGAGAAGGCACCAGCTCTGCTGTGAGCATCAAGACCTTCTTGCAGCTTAGCTTAGGCCAGTGACATCACTGTACATCAGTCACATGGCCTAGACGCAGATCAGTCCCATTCAAGTGAATGGGGCTGATCTACGACAGCAAGCACTGCTGTAGGGCACTGTGCTTGGTAAGACCCCCCTTGATCAGATACTGAGGACCTATCTTGAAGATAGGTCATCAGTGTAAAAAAAAAGTTGGAAAACCCTTTTAAACTTTAAATTAGATTTAAAAAAAAATAGACTATTAGACGTCCTCCGAAGTTTCTGTAACCTCCAGGTGCTGAAGAAGGCATCTCCTCACATCCAACTTATGGAAGTTGTTTTTTTCCTCTTTTGGTCTAAGGAGTTTCGCAGAAGGAAGGAAGAACCATGTCCTCCCACCTATGGAAATCTGTAACTACCTCAGGGAGAAAGAAGTGGTTGAACTTCAAAACAATTCTATCGTCCATCATCACTAATGGAAAAGCTTACGTTTTCTTAACTCTCCTGGCCGAAATAATCGCCATAAGGAAAACTGTCCTGAGCGTCATACACTGTATCCCTGTTTCCACCAGGGGTTCAAAATCTGCCACGTTATTCCTGAAAGAACCACATTCACATTCCAGGGAGGAACAGAGACTAAGCCTAAGCCTTCTAGAGGATTTCCAGTTTGCATTAACATCCCTCATCCTGTCATTTTGTAAAGTATTTATCTTTCTTGTAAAAACATAAAATGCAATCGCACTCTGCATCCAGCGCTCTGCCCGGCCTTTATGCTGGATGTTGAATGAGGCATTGGTGTACATTTTGGCCAAAGCATAATAAGCCACTCACCACGTCAAGGTCGCCTTCATGAGTGGTCCCTAACACTAGTTCCTACCTGTTATGGGCCATGACAGCCACATAAAGTCCAGGGAGCGCAGGCACAGCATGCACGCCAAGCACACTCTGCTTTCAACCCCGTCCGGTGCCATTACAGCTTTCATCGGATCCAGGGATGCAAGTACTCACATGCATGCTGAGCCCACTATATACTTCTCCTGGAGCCTAATGGCTACTGGTAGGTGCTGTATAAGCAGACTCAGTTTTATACTGACTTTAAAACCAGCCTCCAGGGTGCAGATTAACTGGACAGGTGTGCTTGACTGCTTGGAGATCGCCACGCCTCCAATACGTACTACAAAGAGAAAAATACGGAAAATTCAGCCCGCACTACCCCTAGCAGGTGCAGATTGCTATGGCGAAATAGAGATATAAATGTAAAAACACAAAATGCAATCGCACACTGCACCCAGCGCTCTGCCCTGCCTTTATGCTGGATGTTGAATGAGGCATTGGTGTACATTTTGGCCAAAGCGTAATAAGCCACTCACCACGTCAAGGTCGCCTTCATGAGTGGTCCCTAACACTAGTTCCTACCTTTTATGGGCCATGACAGCCACATAAAGTCCAGGGAGCGCAGGTACAGCATGCACGCCAAGCACACTCTGCTTTTAACCCCGTCCGGTGCCATTAAATTGGCGTGCATGCTGTGCCTGCGCTCCCTGGACTTTATGTGGCTGTCATGGCCCATAAAAGGTAGGAACTAGTGTTAGGGACCACTCATGAAGGCGACCTTGACGTGGTGAGTGGCTTATTACGCTTTGGCCAAAATGTACACCAATGCCTTATTCAACATCCAGCATAAAGGCAGGGCAGAGCGCTGGGTGCAGAGTGCGATTGCATTTGTGTTTTTACATTTATATCTCTATTTCGCCATAGCAATCTGCACCTGCTAGGGGTAGTGCGGGCTGAATTTTCCGTATTTTTATCTTTCTTGCTCTTCTCTTCTGTTCCGGGCTGTGGTCACATGACCATGTCCATGCAGCTCTTTCATATTTCCTGTGAGACTATGTCCATGGGCGTCTCAAAACGACTACAGGGGCAGTATCTGTGTCACTGGCTCGTGGGGGGGGGGGGGAGCTATAAACTAGTTGGGCAGGAGCTGGAACTGCGGCAGAGAAGGGAGAAGTGAATCGTGGGATTGCCTAAAAACAGGTCAGGGGGGTCCAAACGGAAAAAGAGACCATGGACTCTCTACACCAACAGGAACCCAAGATTTACTAGGCCATACTGGAGCTACTAAGATGACCTCTACCGCTTCTTCACAAATTTTCCTCCGTATTCTTGGAATTAAAAGGAAGAAGCAGAAATGTATAAGAAGCTGGAATTTCCAAGCTAACATTAGTGCATCTACCCTGAATGATGTGTCCTTGAGGTCTAGAGAGAAGAACCTTGGCGGATTTGAATTCTTTTGAGACACAAGAAGGTCTATCTGTGGAGTTGGTAGACTGTGATAATGGCAGACTGCATGGCTAGAGGTTGGATGTTATACACTGTGGTAATGGTAGACTGCATTGCTAGAGGCTGAATGTTATACACTGTGGTAATGGTAGACTGCATGGCTAGAGGCTGGATGTTATACACCTGTGGTAATGGTAGACTGCATGGCTAGAGGCTGGATGTTATACACTGTGGTAATGGTAGACTGCATGGCTAGAGGCTGGATGTTATACACTGTGGTAATGGTAGACTGCATGGCTAGAGGCTGGATGTTATACACCTGTGGTAATGGTAGACTGCGTGGTTAGAGGCTGGATGTTATGCACTGTGGTAATAGTAGACTGCATGGCTAGAGGCTGGATGTTATGCACTGTGGTAATAGTAGACTGCATGGCTAGAGGCTGGATGTTATACACTGTGGTAATGGTAGACTGCATGGCTAGAGGCTGGATGTTATACACTGTGGTAATGGTAGACTGCATGGCTAGAGGCTGGATGTTATACACCTGTGGTAATGGCAGACTGCGTGGTTAGAGGCTGGATGTTATGCACTGTGGTAATAGTAGACTGCATGGCTAGAGGCTGGATGTTGTACACTGTGGTAATGGTAGACTGCATGGCTAGAGGTTGGATGTTATACACCTGTGGTAATGGTAGACTGCATGGCTAGAGGCTGGATATTATACACTGTGGTAATGGTAGACTGCATGGCTAGAGGCTGGATGTTATACACCTGTGGTAATGGTAGACTGCGTGGTTAGAGGCTGGATGTTATGCACTGTGGTACTGGCAGACTGCAGGGCTAGAGGCTCCCCGTGAAATGGAGCGTTACACAATTTTACTGGAGAGCTCACACCCCCTGCAACTATTTCCACAGACACATTGCTGAGGTTAACCTCAGGCCTTTGGTGCAATGAGGACATCACCATTGCTCTTGTTGCACCCAAGCTTTGTTCATGTCTGTGGTTAGACCCTTCCTTGCTACTTTGCCACTTCCTGGCCCTGTCAATGAAAGCAAGGGAGGGAAAGGCTGGCCACATTAAGGAGTGGAACTTGAGTGCAACCAGAGCAATGGTGACGCCCTGATTGCACCAAAGGCCTTATTTCCATATTTAAAAAAAGCATCATCACTTGGAAACAGAGCTTCAGATCAACAGGGAAGTCGGGGGGCGGGGACACATTCCCTTTACTATCTAGAGTATCTTCAGATAAGGACTCGTGCACATGACTATGTCCACATTGTGATCCACAAACCATCGATCCACAAATACGGGAACCTTCTGTGTACAATCTGCATCTACCTCACTCCCATCACTAGAAGTAACTATTCTGGTCCACAATACGGGCAGGAATAGGACATGTTCTGTAATCTGCAGAACCATATAAATGACTAGGTTCTTCTGCAATCCGCAAAACACGTCCACGGTAAGAAACCGTTACAAAGTGAAGATAAAGGAGATGGCAACAAAGAACATATCAAAGCTTTAAGTAGAGAGCACCGGAGACCAGCAAGTGCACATAGCAGGATATGGGGCGGTGCCAGTACATCGTACGGAAGGAAAACACCAGAGGTCCCACCGCTTCCTTGGAAGTAAAGGGTGAGTGTACTGTGTCTGCTAGATCCGGAATCAGGTCTCCAAGATGGTAGGGCTGTAGATGGTGCAGGGCGATGTTTCCTGTATCGATGTCTTTCTAAAAGTGGTCTCCAAGGAACTGGCACAATTGACTCCTTCGAAGCAAGAGAAGGAGGCAATCACCTCCCTCAAGATGGATCCCATGATCACCATTAGGCCTTCAGAGGAGGAACATGGTGATCATGGACTCCATAAAAGTACCAAAGTGCATGTGAAAGCCTTCTGTGTGATAAGCAATGCCATCATGTCCTTACTGGGGGTACTAAAGGGAGTATTACTGGATGGCACATCCAGGAACCTCAGATCTAATGATGACTGTCTGGATCCTCAGCATCCAGCGGTAGCCATGTCTCCTGAAAATTCACAAGGGGTTGAACCCATTAAAAGCAAGACCGATTGTGTCAGGTGTTGGACGCATTAGCCGAAACCGAGCCATTTATGTCGATGAGATTTTAGCCCCATTTATCACATCTTTTCCCTCATACACCAGGGACGCGATGGACCAGCCTAAAAAACTAGAGGGCATCACTACTGAAATGGAAGCTTTCCTTGACAGGATTGCGGTGGAGGCCCTGTATTCTTCGATACCACATGATAAGGGTCTGTAGGTGGTCAGATATTTCCTCAGAATACAAGGGAAAACAACATCAGGCCAGAACCCATTTGTGCTGCAATTACTTGAATATATCTTCAGTAAGCTCTACCACCAGCTCAGCAGCAATAGGATGACTTGCTCGTAGCGGGAAGTTACCATTGTCTCTGAGTGCTGAGACAATCAAGGTGCTGAGTCCATAGGGTGATGGCCAGGGTACATAGATGATATTTTACTAGAGCAGCATTTCTTTCACTTCTGGATAGACTTCATGAGATCAGCACCGGCCTCAGAGTCACACATGAGATAAACGGTCAGGGTGAACGTTCCTTCTCCTGTTCATATAAAGAACTCCATCAGATGAGCTGGGAACAAGGATCTACTGTCAGGTCACGGCCACGAATTCCTTACAGCAGCCATCTGGGTCCATTAAAAAGAGGGATTCCAAGAGAGCGACACCTCCAACTGCCCAGAGACAAGCAGGAGACCTCTGAGAACGGGGTCACCCTAAATACACCCTCAAACCCGCGTTTCGACTAGAAAACACGTTCAGCAGATGCAGAATGGCAACCACAGATATTATGGGCACGGGGACGGAATTGGTAATACCACCACTGAGAGGCAGAGACTGGGCTCCTCCGATTCTGCAGAGACGCCACTGGAGCTTCCTGCTTAGAGTCCAGGGCACTGAAAGAGCTATCGAGCCCAATAAGGACCACCTCAGATTTCTCATTACTGTTATCAGTGCACTCTGACCTCTTCGCTGTCCTCTTCTGATCATCATATACGTCTTCGTTGTATTATTTCTTTGCCTTTTCTTCTATTACATTAGGTGTAACGCGTGGGCTCAGACAGAGTGGGACAACTCACCGCATACTCACTCCACTCAGAACCGTCAGACCCAGGGAGACGTCACCGCAGGTCCTCTTTTAAAGGGCCAGTTAGTACCGGCTGCTGGATCCGGCCCTACTTTAGGTGACATCGACCCCTAGTAGTGGAGGGACACCACCTCACTCCTCATCCCCAGCAGCCGGTTCAGCACAGTGGGGGCTACCCTGCGCTCCCCTACTTATTAGCCTAGTAAGAACTACACCCCACGTGATGAATGCAGCTCCAGGAGACATCTGTCACCACCTGACCTGGACACTGACTTTACCTAACGCCTCTGATGAGACTGCACCGGAACGTCCATGTAGGAATGGGACACCAGGGCATTCTGGGGCTTTGTTTCTTTAGGGTCATGTCCTGGACAGGGTCTCCCTTTTCGAGGCGGGTGCTCCATGGCTAGGCTTATAGGGCAATAATAGGGAAAGGTGTCATCGCTTTACCAGGCTCACCATCTACAGCCCTACCATCTTGAAGACCCGATTACGGATCTAGCGGACACAGCACCCTCACCCTGTACTTCCAAGGAAGCGGTGGGACCTCTGGTGTTGTCCTTCCGCATGCTATACTGGCACCGCCCCACACCCTGCCAATTATACTTCCCAGCTTCAGGTGCCCTATACTTGAAGCTTTTTGCTGATGGACACGTTCTTTAGGTCCATATTCTTTATCTTGAGCTTGCATCAGTTCATTGCACCTTCATGTCCCCTTTACCCATTATTTACGGCAATCACCCAACTGTAACAATCCCTTTCTGGTCAGATTCTGGGGAGACTTCAGCTCCATCTACCTGATGGTTCTCTGGGAGCTTCTCCTCTGGACAGTCCTGGGAATACAGAGGACGGGGACATCTCTCGGGGGGATTTCCTTCTATGAGTCCATCTGTAGGAAACACACAGGGACAGGAGAGATTATTACATGTGATGATGAGATGATGGGAGTAGTATCTAGGTGACAAATGACAGCCCCCCTCCTTACCCTGCTGATCGCCCCATAAATCCGTCTCCTCTTCTGCTTCATCTTTAACCTCAACCTTAATAACCATCAGATTTTCATCCTAAAGAAGAGAAATGTAAAATGGTCTTTGGTTCAGTCCCTTTCTGGTCAGATTCTGGGGAGACTTCAGCTCCATCTACCTGATGGTTCTCTGGGAGCTTCTCCTCTGGACAGTCCTGGGAATACAGAGGACGGGGACATCTCTCGGGGGGACTTCTCCTCCTGGAGTCAGAACCTATAGGAGATAACACACAGACTGAATACAATAATGAACGCCACAAACAGGAGGAGGAACTCTGCTGTCAGCCGCCATCTTTATAATTCCTCTTGTCCATACTGTTCATGAGAGGAAAGTGTGAACCCCACAGAGGGCGGACACGTCGCCTCCATAGCGTTCACATGGAGGACACACCCCAACAGAGTGCTCACCTGAAGGACAGGTCACCTCCGCAGCGTTCAGCTGGAGGACAAGTCACCTCTGCAGCGTTCACCTGGAGGACAGGTCGCCTCCGCAGCGTTCACCTGGAGGACAGGTCGCCTCCGCAGCGTTCACCTGGAGGACAAGTCACCTCCACAGCGCTCACCTGGAGGACAGGTCGCCTCCGCAGCGCTCACCTGGAGGACAGGTCGCCTCCGCAGTGCTCACCTGGAGGACAGGTCGCCTCCGCAGCGCTCACCTGGAGGACAGGTTGCTTATGCAGCGCTCACCTGGAGGACATGTCCTGTGAGGAATATGCCGAGATATAATCCAATGCCTGCCCATTTGCCCGTTATCTGCAAGAGAAAGCAGGCACCACAGGGGGCCCAGCCACAAAGCCCCCCTGTGTTAACATTTCACACCTCCATCAGCCAACTGCTGGAGTGCAGACCTCCCAGGTGCCCCTCTTTTGGACCCACGTCCCTCTATTGGACCCACGTCTCTCTGTCTCTCTTTTGGACCCACGTCCCCCTGTCCCTCTTTCGGACCCAGGTCACTCTATCGGACCCACGTCCCTCTGTCTCTCTTTCGGAGCCAAGTCCCTCTGTCTCTCTTTCGGACCCAGGTCCCTCTATCGGACCCACGTCCCTCTGTCTCTCTTTTGGACCCACGTCCCTCTATCCCTCTTTCGGACCCACGTCCCTCTGTTCCTCTTTTGGACCCACGTCCCTCTATCCCTCTTTCGGACCCATGTCCCTCTTTTGGACCCACGTCCCTTTGTCTCTCTTTTGGACCCACGTCCCTCTCTCCCTCTTTCGGACCATCCCTCTTTCGGACCCACGTCCCTCTGTTCCTATTTCGGACCCAAGTCCCTCTTTCGGACCAACGTCCCTCTGTTCCTCTTTCGGACCAACGTCCCTCTGTTCCTCTTTCGGACCCACGTCCCTCTGTCCCTCTTTCGGACCCACGTCCCTCTGTCCCTCTTTCGGACCCACGTCCCTCTGTCCCTCTTTCGGACCCACGTCCCTCTGTCCCTCTTCGGACCCACGTCCCTCTGTCCCTCCTTCGGACCCACGTCCCTCTTTCGGACCCACGTCCCTCTGTCTCTCTTTCGGACCCACGTCCCTCAGTCTCTCTTTCGGACCCACGTCCCTCTGTCTCTCTTTCGGACCCACGTCCCTCTGTTCCTCTTTCGGACCCACGTCCCTCTGTTCCTCTATCGGACCCACGTCCCTCTGTTCCTCTATCGGACCCACGTCCCTCTGTTCCTCTTTCAGACCCACGTCCCTCTGTTCCTCTTTCGGACCCACGTCCCTCTTTCGGACCCACGTCCCTCTTTCGGACCCACGTCCCTCTTTCGGACCCACGTCCCTCTTTCGGACCCACGTCCCTCTTTCGGACCCACGTCCCTCTGTCTCTCTTTCGGACCCACGTCCCTCTGTCTCTCTTTCGGACCCACGTCCCTCTGTCTCTCTTTCGGACCCACGTCCCTCTGTCTCTCTTTCGGACCCACGTCCCTCTGTCTCTCTTTCGGACCCACGTCCCTCTGTCTCTCTTTCGGACCCACGTCCCTCAGTCTCTCTTTCGGACCCACGTCCCTCAGTCTCTCTTTCGGACCCACGTCCTCAGTCTCTCTTTCGGACCCACGTCCCTCTGTCTCTCTTTCGGACCCACGTCCCTCTGTCTCTCTTTCGGACCCACGTCCCTCTGTTCCTCTTTCGGACCCACGTCCCTCTGTTCCTCTATCGGACCCACCTCCCTCTGTTCCTCTTTCAGACCCACGTCCCTCTGTTCCTCTTTCGGACCCACGTCCCTCTTTCGGACCCACGTCCCTCTTTCGGACCCACGTCCTTCTTTCGGACCCACGTCCCTTTTCGGACCCACGTCCCTCTGTCTCTCTTTCGGACCCACGTCCCTCTGTCTCTCTTTCGGACCCACGTCCCTCTGTCCTCTTTCGGACCCACGTCCCTCTGTCTCTCTTTCGGACCCACGTCCTCTGTCTCTCTTTCGGACCCACGTCCCTCTGTCTCTCTTTCGGACCCACGTCCCTCTGTCTCTCTTTCGGACCCACGTCCCTCTGTCTCTCTTTCGGACCCACGTCCCTCTGTCTCTCTTTCGGACCCACGTCCCTCTGTCTCTCTTTCGGACCCACGTCCCTCTGTCTCTCTTTCGGACCCACGTCCCTCTGTCTCTCTTTCGGACCCACGTCCCTCTGTTCCTCTTTCGGACCCAGGTCCCTCTGTCTCTCTTTCGGACCCACTTCCCTCTGTTCCTCTTTCGGACCCACGTCCCTCTGTTCCTCTTTCGGACCCACGTCCCTCTGTTCCTCTTTCGGACCCACGTCCCTCTGTTCCTCTTTCGGACCCACGTCCCTGTTCCTCTTTCGGACCCACGTCCCTCTGTCTCTCTTTCGGACCCACGTCCCTCTGTCTCTCTTTCGGACCCACGTCCCTCTGTCCCTCTTTCGGACCCACGTCCCTCTGTTCCTCTTTCGGACCCAGGTCCCTCTGTCGGACCCACGTCCCTCTGTTCCTCTTTCGGACCCACGTCCCTCTGTTCCTCTTTCGGACCCATCCCTCTTTCGGACCCACGTCCCTCTGTTCCTCTTTCGGACCCAGGTCCCTCTGTTCCTCTTTCAGACCCAGGTCCCTCTGTTCCTCTTTCGGACCCAGGTCCCTCTGTTGGACCCATGTCCCTCTGTTCCTCTTTCGGACCCAGGTCACTCTGTTCCTCTTTCGGACCCAGGTCCCTCTGTTCCTCTTTCGGACCCAGGTCCCTCTGTTCCTCTTTCGGACCCAGGTCCCTCTGTTCCTCTTTCGGACCCAGGTCCCTCTGTTCCTCTTTCGGACCAAGGTCCCTCTGTTCCTCTTTCGGACCAAGGTCCCTCTGTTCCTCTTTCGGACCAAGGTCCCTCTGTTCCTCTTTCGGACCCAGGTCCCTCTTTCGGACCCATGTCCCTCTGTTCCTCTTTCGGACCCACGTCCCTCTGTTCCTCTTTCGGACCCACGTCCCTCTGTTCCTCTTTCGGACCCACGTCCCTCTGTCTCTCTTTCGGACCCACGTCCCTCTGTCTCTCTTTCGGACCCACGTCCCTCTGTCTCTCTTTCGGACCCACGTCCCTCTGTCTCTCTTTCGGACCCACGTCCCTCTGTCTCTCTTTCGGACCCATGTCCCTCTGTTCCTCTTTCGGACCCACGTCCCTCTGTCTCTCTTTCGGACCCACGTCCCTCTATCCCTCTTTCGGACCCACGTCCCTCTGTCTCTCTTTCGGACCCAGGTCCCTCTATCGGACCCACGTCCCTCTGTCTCACTTTTGGACCCACGTCCCTCTGTCTCTCTTTTGGACCCACGTCCCTCTATCCCTCTTTCGGACCCACGTCCCTCTGTTCCTCTTTTGGACCCACGTCCCTCTATCCCTCTTTCGGACCCATGTCCCTCTTTTGGACCCACGTCCCTTTGTCTCTCTTTTGGACCCACGTCCCTCTATCCCTCTTTCGGACCATCCCTCTTTCGGACCCACGTCCCTCTGTTCCTATTTCGGACCCAAGTCCCTCTTTCGGACCAACGTCCCTCTGTTCCTCTTTCGGACCAACGTCCCTCTGTTCCTCTTTCGGACCCACGTCCCTCTGTCCCTCTTTCGGACCCACGTCCCTCTGTCCCTCTTTCGGACCCACGTCCCTCTGTCCCTCTTTCGGACCCACGTCACCCTCTGTCCCTCTTTCGGACCCACGTCCCTCTGTCCCTCTTTCGGACCCACGTCCCTCTGTCCCTCTTTTGGACCCACGTCCCTCTGTCCCTCTTTCGGACCCACGTCCCTCTTTCGGACCCACGTCCCTCTGTCTCTCTTTCGGACCCACGTCCCTCTGTCTCTCTTTCGGACCCACGTCCCTCTGTCTCTCTTTCGGACCCACGTCCCTCTGTCTCTCTTTCGGACCCACGTCCCTCTGTCTCTCTTTCGGACCCACGTCCCTCTGTTCCTCTTTCGGACCCACGTCCCTCTGTCTCTCTTTCGGACCCACGTCCCTCTATCCCTCTTTCGGACCCACGTCCCTCTGTCTCTCTTTCGGACCCACGTCCCTCTTTCGGACCCAGGTCCCTCTGTTCCTCTTTCGGACCCACGTCCCTCTTTCGGACCCACGTCCCTCTTTTGGACCCACGTCCCTCTGTTCCTCTTTCGGACCCAGGTCCCTCTGTCGGACCCACGTCCCTCTGTTCCTCTTTCGGACCAACGTCCCTCTGTTCCTCTTTCGGACCCACGTCCCTCTGTCTCTCTTTCGGACCCACGTCCCTCTGTCTCTCTTTCGGACCCACGTCCCTCTGTCTCTCTTTCGGACCCACGTCCCTCTGTCTCTCTTTCGGACCCACGTCCCTCTGTCTCTCTTTCGGACCCACGTCCCTCTGTCTCTCTTTCGGACCCACGTCCCTCTGTCTCTCTTTCGGACCCACGTCCCTCTGTCTCTCTTTCGGACCCACGTCCCTCTGTCTCTCTTTCGGACCCACGTCCCTCTGTCTCTCTTTCGGACCCACGTCCCTCTGTCTCTCTTTCGGACCCACGTCCCTCTGTCTCTCTTTCGGACCCACGTCCCTCTGTCTCTCTTTCGGACCCACGTCCCTCTTTCGGACCCACGTCCCTCTGTTCCTCTTTCGGACCCAGGTCCCTCTGTCGGACCCACGTCCCTCTGTTCCTCTTTCGGACCAACGTCCCTCTGTTCCTCTTTCGGACCCACGTCCCTCTGTTCCTCTTTCGGACCCACGTCCCTCTGTCTCTTTCGGACCCACGTCCCTCTGTCTCTCTTTCGGACCCACGTCCCTCTGTCTCTCTTTCGGACCCACGTCCCTCTGTCTCTCTTTCGGACCCACGTCCCTCTGTCTCTCTTTCGGACCCACGTCCCTCTGTCTCTCTTTCGGACCCACGTCCCTCTGTCTCTCTTTCGGACCCACGTCCCTCTGTCTCTCTTTCGGACCCACGTCCCTCTGTCTCTCTTTCGGACCCACGTCCCTCTGTCTCTCTTTCGGACCCACGTCCCTCTGTCTCTCTTTCGGACCCACGTCCCTCTGTCTCTCTTTCGGACCCACGTCCCTCTGTCTCTCTTTCGGACCCACGTCCCTCTGTCTCTCTTTCGGACCCACGTCCCTCTGTCTCTCTTTCGGACCCACGTCCCTCTGTCCCTCTTTCGGACCCACGTCCCTCTGTCCCTCTTTCGGACCCACGTCCCTCTGTCCCTCTTTCGGACCCACGTCCCTCTGTCTCTCTTTCGGACCCACGTCCCTCTGTCTCTCTTTCGGACCCACGTCCCTCTGTCTCTCTTTCGGACCCACGTCCCTCTGTCTCTCTTTCGGACCCACGTCCCTCTGTCTCTCTTTCGGACCCACGTCCCTCTGTCTCTCTTTCGGACCCACGTCCCTCTGTCTCTCTTTCGGACCCACGTCCCTCTGTCTCTCTTTCGGACCCACGTCCCTCTGTCTCTCTTTCGGACCCACGTCCCTCTGTCTCTCTTTCGGACCCACGTCCCTCTGTCTCTCTTTCGGACCCACGTCCCTCTGTCTCTCTTTCGGACCCACGTCCCTCTGTCTCTCTTTCGGACCCACGTCCCTCTGTCTCTCTTTCGGACCCACGTCCCTCTGTCCCTCTTTCGGACCAACGTCCCTCTGTCTCTCTTTCGGACCCACGTCCCTCTGTTCCTCTTTCGGACCAACGTCCCTCTGTTCCTCTTTCGGACCCACCTCCCTCTGTTCCTCTTTCGGACCCACATCCCTCTGTCGGACCCACGTCCCTCTGTTCCTCTTTCGGACCCACGTCCCTCTCTCTTTCGGACCTAGGTCCCTCTGTTGGACCCACGTCCCTGTGTTCCTCTTTCGGACCCAGGTCCCTCTGTTGGACCCACGTCCCTCTGTCTCTCTTTCGGACCCACGTCCCTCTGTTCCTCTTTCGGACCCACGTCCCTCTGTTCCTCTTTCGGACCCACGTCCCTCTGTCTCTCTTTCGGACCCACGTCCCTGTCTCTCTTTCGGACCCACGTCCCTCTGTCTCTCTTTCGGACCCACGTCCCTCTGTCTCTCTTTCGGACCCAGGTCCCTCTGTTCCTCTTTCGGACCCACGTCCCTCTGTCTCTCTTTCGGACCCACGTCCCTCTTTCGGACCCACGTCCCTCTGTCTCTCTTTCGGACCCACGTCCCTCTGTTCCTCTTTCGGACCCACGTCCCTCTGTCTCTCTTTCGGACCCACGTTCCTCTATCCCTCTTTCGGACCCACGTCCCTCTGTCTCTCTTTCGGACCCACGTCCCTCTTTCGGACCCAGGTCCCTCTGTTCCTCTTTCGGACCCACGTCCCTCTTTCGGACCCACGTCCCTCTGTTCCTCTTTCGGACCCACGTCCCTCTTTCGGACCCACGTCCCTCTTTCGGACCCACGTCCCCCCTTCTGGTCTGAGTTGTAGGTTTGATTGTTACATTTACAATATTGATGAAACAACTGTTGGCTCCTGTGTATTTCACCGCCACCTCGTACACACAACGAACCATGAGGCGAGAGCGACGCGCCAATGCCCTTCATTTCTATAGGATCACCGCCACTCAGCGATCCCGCCCGCGACCAATGTCGCCTTGTAGCCTAGCGTCCTCCTCTGACCATCCAATAAGTTGTGAGGTACAAGGTAGTGTCGTGTCCGGCGCGGCCTGAAGGCGATGACAGTGTTAATTTAATCTTGTGCTGTTCTTTATCTCGGTCCACGAATCCCACTCGTCCGTGTCTTGGTGTTACATTCCACCATCCCGTTAGCGGCTTATAGCTAACGAGGAATTGGTGGCAGTAAAAGGGTGTCTCAGCAAGTGTTGTGCCACACCGTGGACAGGGTGTGTCTGCGTAAACTGTGCCGAGCTGACCTCATGTACTCCCAGGGAGGCGTCATGTCGTGGTGACCAGTGACGAAACCGCGCCACGTGATCCCGACATACAGTGACGTCAGGCGAGGCTGTCAGGTCCGTCACATCTCCCCTCTGCAGCGCTCCCATGGAGGACACGCCCCCTCCGCAGCACTCCCATGGAGGACACGCCCCCTCCTCAGCACTCCCATGGAGGACACGCCCCCTCCGCAGCACTCCCATGGAGGACACGCCCCCTCCGCAGCACTCCCATGGAGGACACGCCCCCTCCGCAGCGCTCCCATGGAGGACACGACCACTCTGCAGCGCTCCCATGGAGGACACGACCCCTCCGCAGCACTCCCATGGAGGACACGACCCCTCTGCAGCGCTCCCATGGAGGACACGCCCCCATGGAAGACACGCCCCCTCGATAGCACTCCCCTGGAAGACACGCCCCCTCCACAGCACTCCCATGGAGGACACGCCCCATCCGCAGCGATCAAATGGAGGACACGGCCCCTCTGCAGCGCTCCCATGGAGGACACGCCCCATCCGCAGCGATCAAATGGAGGACACGCCCCCTCCGCAGCGCTCCCATGGAGGACAGGCCTCCTCCGCAGTTCTCCCATGGAGGACACGCCCCCTTCGTGGCGCTCCTCTGGAGGACACGCCCCCTGCACAGCACTCCCATGGAGGACACGCCTCCTCTGCAGCGCTCCCATGGAGGACAGGCCCCCTCCGCAGTGCTCCCATGGAGGACACGCCCCCTTCGTGGCGCTCCTCTGGAGGACACGCCCCCTGCACAGCACTCCAATGGAGGACACGCCTTCTCTGCAGTGCTTCCATGGAGGACACGACCCCTCCGCAGTGCTCCCATGGAGTACACGCCCCCTCCACAGCAC
The DNA here is from genome assembly GCF_014858855.1 of Bufo gargarizans. Taxonomy (NCBI): domain Eukaryota; kingdom Metazoa; phylum Chordata; class Amphibia; order Anura; family Bufonidae; genus Bufo; species Bufo gargarizans. The sequence continues at coordinate 183,738,103 of NC_058083.1, forward strand.
TCCCATGGAAGACACGCCCCCTACACGGCGCTCCCATGGAAGACACGCCCCCTCCGCAGCGCTCCCATGGAGGACAGGCCCCCTCCGCAGTGCTCCCATGGAGGACACGCCCCCTTCGTGGCGCTCCCGTGGAGGACACGCCCCCTGCACAGCGCTCCCATGGGGGGGTCCTTCCTCCCGGTGTCCGCAGTGGTTTCCGGATAAATCTCCCCCAGACGTCATCTCTCCCCGCACATCCACAGCTCCAGTGTCAGCCCTGACTGGACCCGTCCTGTTACCTGGGAGGGGAGCCTCCATCATGGCGGCCGGGAGCAGCTTCTCCATGGGGACAGAGAGCGGAAGGACCTGGGGGGTGACGTCTTCGTCACGTGATCAGTGCCAAAAGGGCGGAGCTCAACAGAGCACAGAAATGTGTAAAGGACCTTTGACGACGTCACTATCATGTGACCGGAAAAGGCGGAGCTCAGCACTGCAGAAGAAATGTTTTTCTAAAGGTCCTGCAATGAGGTCGCAGTCATGTGATCAATGAGGGAGGGGGAGCACAGTAGTCAGAATGAAAGTGGTGTGAAGGACCTGTGGTGACCTGTCATGTGATCAGAGCAGGAAGAGGCGGAGCTCAGCAGTGCAGAGATGTAGCAGTAAAGAATCTTTGAAGACGTCACCGTCATGTGACCGGAGGGGGCGGAGCATTGTTTGCAAGATGAAAACCTGTGTCCTCTGATATCACATAATAACAGGCTGGACATGCTGGGAGTTGTAGTCCTCTCCTACCTCCTCCTGTCCTCTATCACATAATAACAGGCTGGAATTGCTGGGAGTTGTAGTCCTCTCCTACCTCCTGTCCTCTATCACATAAAAACGGGCTGGACATGCTGGGAGTTGTAGTCCTCTCCTACCTCCTCCTGTCCTCTATCACATAATAACAGGCTGGACTTGCTGGGAGTTGTAGTCCTCTCTTACCTCCTCCTGTAATGTCCTCTAATATCACATAATAACAGGCTGGACATGCTGGGAGTTGTAGTCCTTTCACATCATTTCTCCCCTGCCTTTCCCTCTTTAGGATAGGGGATACCAGACTGGGAGGACCCCGCTGTTGGTACTGCCACCCCTGATGAAACTTGGACCTTGTGCCCCTCATGAAGCTGTCGGAGCGCAGGTCGAGGATTCGCTCTGCCGCTCCATTCACCTCTATGGGAGATCTGGGAATAATAAGCGCGGTGCTCGGGTGTGTCTCGTACTCCCTTATAGATGAATGTTTTTTTTGGGGGGGGGGGGGGGCACAGGGACCAGAGACACCAGACGCATATTCTCTTCATTATTTTTAAAGATATTAACAAATACACAAGAGCGAGTCTCGGAGACGCAGGTGGGAGTGTCCACCCGTCTTATATCGGATGCCGCCAGCTGGGTTGTGTTGGAACCAATTATGTAACTTTTGTAAAAAAATATATATATATATTGTTTTACAAAAATTCCATTCATCACTGTCGGAGAGCTGCCGTGTTGTCTTCTCACTGCCTGGGATTTTGCAGTCACCTCTGCCCGGTTTCTGTTGTCAGTGGTGGGTGACAGAGCAGGTGCCCTGTTGTCCTGAGTCACTCCATATAATGTTCCCGTCGTCTCTGTCCAATTACACAGTGAAATCTAGAAAAAATGCTTCATAATCATTTAGCAGAAGTTCCACTGGTAAATAAGAAGTGGTCGTGGTTAATCGCCCAGTAATCTACTTGTGTGCAAACTGAACGGCCATCTGCCTGAGATACTGGTGCAGTCGATGCCGTACAACTTACTGGATTCCGCTGTCCTTAGGAACATTCTTCTCAGAGTCTCTCCCTCCGTGGGTCACCGCAATGTTGTTTTTGAGGAGTGACTGCCTCAATTTCCACCCTGCACTCCTTCCCACCCGTCCAAGGCTTTTAAATACTGCAGAGTATGGCTGGATCCTGCATTTCCCTGGAAGTTTTTGGATTAGGCCCAGGAGGGAAAAGTCTGATAGTGTAGGTCCGGTCTGCAGGAGCCACCTTGCCGCTGGTAGATAGGCTCAAAAAAAGATTGAGCACAACTGTGCAAAGAGTTTCTAATTTTCATAATATAGTCCACCAATGTCTGTGAGGCTTACAGAGGGGAGGATATACTCCACCAATGTCTGTGAGCTTTACCGATGGGAGGATATACTCCACCAATGTCTGTGAGGGTTACAGAGGGGAGGATATACTCCACCAATGTCTGTGAGGCTTACAGAGGGGAGGATATACTCCACCAATGTCTGTGAGGCTTACAGAGGGGAGGATATACTCCACCAATGTCTGTGAGGCTTACAGAGGAGAGGATATACTCCACCAATGTCTGTGAGGCTTATAGAGGGGAGGATATACTCCACCAATGTCTGTGAGGCTTACAGAGGGGAGGATATACTCCACCAATGTCTGTGAGGCTTATAGAGGGGAGGATATACTCCACCAATGTCTGTGAGGCTTACAGAGGAGAGGATATACTCCACCAATGTCTGTGAGGCTTACAGAGGAGAGGATATACTCCACCAATGTCTGTGAGGCTTATAGAGGGGAGGATATACTCCACCAATGTCTGTGAGGATTACAGAGGAGAGGATATACTCCACCAATGTCTGTGAGGATTACAGAGGGGAGGATATACTCCACCAATGTCTGTGAGGGTTACAGAGGGGAGGATATACTCCACCAATGTCTGTGAGGATTACAGAGGAGAGGATATACTCCACCAATGTCTGTGAGGATTACAGAGGGGAGGATATACTCCACCAATGTCTGTGAGGCTTACAGAGGGGAGGATATACTCCACCAATGTCTGTGAGGCTTACAAGGGGGAAGATATACTCCACCAATGTGTGTGAGGCTAACAGAGGGGGAGGATATACTCCACCAATGTCTGTGAGGCTTACAGAGGGGAGGATATACTCCACCAATGTCTGTGAGGGTTACAGAGGAGAGGATATACTCCACCAATGTGTGTGAGGCTAACAGAGGGGGAGGATATACTCCACCAATGTCTGTGAGGGTTACAGAGGGGAGGATATACTCCACCAATGTCTGTGAGGCTTACAAGGGGGAGGATATACTCCACCAATGCCTATGAGGATTACAGAGGGGAGGATATACTCCACCAATGTCTGTGAGGCTTACAAGGGGGAGGATATACTCCACCAATGTCTGTGAGGATTACAGAGGGGAGGATATACTCCACCAATGTCTATGAGGCTTACAGAGGGGAGGATATACTCCAACAATGTCTGTGAGGCTTACAAGGGGGAGGATATACTCCACCAATGCCTGTGAGGATTACAGAGGGTAGGATATACTCCACCAATGTCTGTGAGGCTTACAGAGGGAAGGATATACTCCACCAATGTCTGTGAGGCTTACAGAGGGAAGGATATACTCCACCAATGTCTGTGAGGCTTACAGAGGGTAGGATATACTCTACCAATGTATGTGAGGCTTACAGAGGGGAGGATATACTCCACCAATGTCTGTGAGGATTACAGAGGGGAGGATATACTCTACTAATGTCTGTGAGGCTTACAGAGGGGAGGATATACTCCACCAATGTCTGTGAGGGTTACAGAGGGAAGGATATACTCCACCAATGTATGTGAGGCTTACAGAGGGGAGGATATACTCCACCAATGTCTGTGAGGGTTACAGAGGGGAGGACAGGGGTCGAGTGGAGGGGGAACGCGTGGGAACGGCGTTCCTGCACTTTTTTCATGGCAGGAACGCCGTTCCCTTTCAAGCCTCAAGCCAGGAGAACGCGGCTGAAATCAGGGGGTGAAGCGCACTGTGCAGGGCAGGCTAAGCGGCTTCACAGCTGTCTGTGCGGTGCTGCTGCTGTCTGTGACTCCTCTCATGGCGCCCCGCCCCCTACTGACCTCATCTCCTTCACTTCTTCTGTCGGCCTAATAAGCTGCGAGTATGTTCAGTCACTTCGCAGCTGACACATAGGAGATCATTTGGAAGTTCATCATTAAGAAAAGTTTGTCCCTGGGATTCGAACTCACGACCTCTACACATCAGAGGCAAGGCATTTACCCTCACAGCCATGAATGCTGTCTAGGTAGTTGCTTAAAAAAAAAAAAATAAGACTTCTACTTATATCTAGTGTACTGATACCTAGTGTACAACCATACACATGACAGCTGCCCACTGTGTATGGATGTAGCAGAGCTGGGTGTGTTGGGGCAGCTGTCATGTGTATGGCTGTACACTAGGTATCAGTACACTAGGTATAAGTAGAAGTCTTATATTTTTTTTTTTTTAAGTAACTACCTAGACAGCTTTCATGGCTGTGGGGGTAAATGCCTTGCCTCTGATGTGTAGAGGTTATGAGTTCGAATCCCAGGACAAACTTTTCTAAAAGTGTTTTTTTTTTTTAAGACTCCTACTGATACCTAGTGTACTGATACCTAGTGTACAACCATACACATGACAGCTGCCCCAACACACCCAGCTCTGCTACATCCACACACAGTGGGCAAAGTTACCTACAGTAGAAGTCTTATATATTTTTTTTTAAGCAACTACCTAGACAGCATTCATGGCTGTGAGGGTAAATGCCTTGCCTCTGATGTTTAGGGGTCATGAGTTCGAATCTCATGACAAACTTTTCTAAAAGTGTTTTTTTTTTTTTTTTTTTTTTATACCGGACTGTTACTTTACTGCCACGGGGGAGGCGGGCTATTGGCGCCATGATACTGGCACATGAAGGGGGTAGGAGAGAGGAACTTGATACTGGCACATTAGGGGACAGGGGGAGAGGATGGCACTGTGATATTGTGTTTTGATCACAATGTGTACATTTGGCTCAGTCCGCAGCTACACAAATTACAGCGTGCTAGATTTTCTGTGCTTTTTTTTTTTTTGGAGGGGGGGGGGGTTGCAGTGGATCTTGGGTGAGTTCCCACACTTTTTTTCCCAGGACTTGACCCCTGGGGGAGGATATACTCCACCAATGTCTGTGAGGCTTACAGAGGGGAGGATATACTCCACCAATGTCTGTGAGGATTACAGAGGGGAGGATATACTCCACCAATGTCTGTGAGGCTTACAGAGGGGAGAATATAGTCCACCAATGTCTCTGAGGCTTACAGAGGGGAGGATATACTCCACCAGTGTCTGTGAGGGTTACAGAGGGGAGGATATACTCCACCAATGTCTGTGAGGATTACAGAGGGGAGGATATACTCCACCAATGTCTGTGAGGCTTACAGAGGGAAGGATATACTCCACCAATGTCTGTGAGGCTTACAGAGGGGATGATATACTCCACTAATGTCTGTGAGGATTACAGAGGGGAGGATATACTCCACCAATGTCTGTGAGGCTTTCAGAGGGGAGGATATACTCCACCAATGTCTGTGAGGCTTAAAGAGGGAAGGATATACTCCACCAATGTCTGTGAGGGTTACAGAGGGGAGGATATACTCCACCAATGTCTGTGAGGCTTACAGAGGGAGGATATACTCCACCAATGTCTGTGAGGCTTACAGAGGGGAGGATATACTCCAATGTCTGTGAGGCTTACAGAGGGGAGGATATACTCCACCAATGTCTGTGAGGCTTACAGAGGGGAGGATATACTCCACCAATGTCTGTGAGGCTTACAGAGGGAGGATATACTCCACCAATGTCTGTGTTACAGAGGGGAGGATATACTCCACCAATGTCTGTGAGGCTTACAGAGGGAGGATATACTCCACCAATGTCTGTGAGGCTTACAGAGGGGAGGATATACTCCACCAATGTCTGTGAGGCTTACAGAGGGGGGATATACTCCACCAATGTCTGTGAGGCTTACAGAGGGAGGATATACTCCACCAATGTCTGTGAGGCTTACAGAGGGGGGATATACTCCACCAATGTCTGTGAGGCTTACAGAGGGAGGATATACTCCACCAATGTCTGTGAGGCTTACAGAGGGGAGGATATACTCCACCAATGTCTGTGAGGCTTACAGAGGATATACTCCACCAATGTCTGTGAGGCTTACAGAGGGAGGATATACTCCACCAATGTCTGTGAGGCTTACAGAGGGGAGGATATACTCCACCAATGTCTGTGAGGCTTACAGAGGGGAGGATATACTCCACCAATGTCTGTGAGGCTTACAGAGGGGAGGATATACTCCACCAATGTCTGTGAGGCTTACAGAGGGGAGGATATACTCCACCAATGTCTGTGAGGCTTACAGAGGGGAGGATATACTCCACCAATGTCTGTGAGGCTTACAGAGGGGAGGATATACTTTTCCAATATCTGTGAGGCTTACAGACGGGAGGATATACTCCACCAATGTCTGTGAGGCTTACAGAGGGGGGATATACTCCACCAATGTCTGTGAGGCTTACAGAGGGGAGGATATACTCCACCAATGTCTGTGAGGCTTACAGAGGGGAGGATATACTCCACTAATGTCTGTGAGGTTACAGAGGGAGGATATACTCCACCAATGTCTGTGAGGCTTACAGAGGGGAGGATATACTCCACCAATGTCTGTGAGGCTTACAGAGGGGAGGATATACTCCACCAATGTCTGTGAGGCTTACAGAGGGGAGGATATACTCCACCAATGTCTGTGAGGCTTACAGAGGGGAGGATATACTCCACCAATGTCTGTGAGGCTTACAGAGGGGAGGATATACTCCACCAATGTCTGTGAGGCTTACAGAGGGAGGATATACTCCACCAATGTCTGTGAGGCTTACAGAGGGGATATACTCCACCAATGTCTGTGAGGCTTACAGAGGGAGGATATACTCCACCAATGTCTGTGAGGCTTACAGAGGGGAGGATATACTCCACCAATGTCTGTGAGGTTACAGAGGGAGGATATACTCCACCAATGTCTGTGAGGCTTACAGAGGGAGGATATACTCCACCAATGTCTGTGAGGCTTACAGAGGGGAGGATATACTCCACCAATGTCTGTGAGGCTTACAGAGGGGAGGATATACTCCACCAATGTCTGTGATTACAGAGGGGAGGATATACTCCACCAATGTCTGTGAGGCTTACAGAGGGGAGGATATACTCCACCAATGTCTGTGAGGCTTACAGAGGGGGGATATACTCCACCAATGTCTGTGAGGCTTACAGAGGGAGGATATACTCCACCAATGTCTGTGAGGCTTACAGAGGGGGGATATACTCCACCAATGTCTGTGAGGCTTACAGAGGGAGGATATACTCCACCAATGTCTGTGAGGCTTACAGAGGGGAGGATATACTCCACCAATGTCTGTGAGGCTTACAGAGGATATACTCCACCAATGTCTGTGAGGCTTACAGAGGGGAGGATATACTCCACCAATGTCTGTGAGGCTTACAGAGGGGAGGATATACTCCACCAATGTCTGTGAGGCTTACAGAGGGGAGGATATACTCACCAATGTCTGTGAGGTTACAGAGGGAGGATATACTCCACCAATGTCTGTGAGGCTTACAGAGGGGAGGATATACTCCACCAATGTCTGTGAGGTTACAGAGGAGGATATACTCCACCAATGTCTGTGAGGCTTACAGAGGGAGGATATACTCCACCAATGTCGTGAGGCTTACAAGGGGAGGATATACTCCACCAATGTCTGTGAGGCTTACAGAGGGAGGATATACTCCACCAATGTCTGTGAGGCTTACAGAGGGAGGATATACTCCACCAATGTCTGTGAGGCTACAGAGGGGAGGATATACTCCACCAATGTCTGTGAGGATTACAGAGGGAGGATATACTCCACCAATGTCTGTGAGGCTTACAGAGGGGAGGATATACTCCACCAATGTCTGTGAGGATTACAGAGGGGAGGATATACTCCACCAATGTCTGTGAGGCTTACAGAGGGGAGATATACTCCATCCAAATGTCTGTGAGGATTACAGAGGGGAGGAGAGATACTCCACCAATGTCTGTGAGGCTTACAGAGGGGAGGATATACTCCACAATGTCTGTGAGGGCTTACAGAGGGGAGGATATACTCCACCAATGTCTGTGAGGGATTACAGAGAGGAGGATATCTCCACCAATGTCTGTGAGGCTTACAGAGGGGAGGATATACTCCACCAAGGTCTGTGAGGCTTACAGAGAGGAGGATATACTCCACCAATGTCTGTGAGGCTTACAGAGGGAGGATATACTCCACCAATGTCTGTGAGGCTTACAGAGAGGGAGGTATACTCCACCAATGTCTGTGAGGCTTACAGAGGGAGGATATACTCCACCAATGTCTGTGAGGCTTACAGAGGGGAGGATATACTCCACCAATGTCTGTGAGGGATTACAGAGGGGAGGATATACTCCACCAATGTCTGTGGGCTTACAGAGGGGAGGATATACTCCACAATGTCTGTGAGGCTTACAAGGGGGAGGATATACTCCACCAATGTCTGTGAGGCTATCAGAGGGGAGGATATAACTCCACCAATGTCTGTGAGGGCTTACAGAGGGGTAGGATATACTCCACCAATGTCTGTGAGGCTTACAGAGGGGAGGATATACTCCACCAATGTCTGTGAGGCTTACAGAGGGGAGGATATACTCCACCAATGTCTGTGAGGATTACAGAGGGGAGGATATACTCCACCAATGTCTGTGAGGCTTACAGAGGGGAGGATATACTCCACCAATGTCTGTGGGCTTACAGAGGGAGGATATACTCCACCAGTGTCTGTGAGGCTTACAGAGGGAGGATATACTCCACCAATGTCTGTGAGGCTTACAGAGGGGAGGATATACTCCACCAATGTCTGTGAGGCTTACAGAGGGGAGGATATACTCCACCAATGTCTGTGAGGATTACAGAGGGGAGGATATACTCCACCAATGTCTGTGAGGCTTACAGGGGGGGATATACTCCACCAATGTCTGTGGGTTACAGAGGGAGGATATACTCCACCAATGTCTGTGAGGCTTACAGAGGGGAGGATATACTCCACCAATGTCTGTGAGGGTTACAGAGGGAGGATATACTCCACCAATGTCTGTGAGGCTTACAGAGGGGAGGATATACTCCACCAATGTCTGTGAGGCTTACAGAGGGGAGGATATACTCCACCAATGTCTGTGAGGTTACAGAGGGGAGGATATACTCCACCAATGTCTGTGAGGCTTACAGAGGGGAGGATATACCACCAATGTCTGTGAGGCTTACAGGGGGAGGATATACTCCACCAATGTGTGAGGCTTACAGAGGGGAGGATATACTCCACCAATGTCTGTGAGGCTTACAGAGGGGGATATACTCCACCAATGTCTGTGATTACAGAGGGAGGATATACTCCACCAATGTCTGTGAGGCTTACAGAGGGGAGGATATACTCCACCAATGTCTGTGAGGCTTACAGAGGGAGGATATACTCCACCAATGTCTGTGAGGCTTACAGAGGGGAGGATATACTCCACCAATGTCTGTGAGGCTTACAGAGGGAGGATATACTCCACCAATGTCTGTGAGGCTTACAGAGGGAGGATATACTCCACCAATGTCTGTGAGGCTTACAGAGGGGAGGATATACTCCACCAATGTCTGTGAGGCTTACAGAGGGGAGGATATACTCCACCAATGTCTGTGAGGTTACAGAGGGGAGGATATACTCCACAATGTCTGTGAGGCTTACAGGGGGAGGATATACTCCACCAATGTCTGTGAGGTTACAGAGGGGAGGATATACTCCACCAATGTCTGTGAGGCTTACAGAGGGGAGGATATACTCCACCAATGTCTGTGAGGTTACAGAGGGGAGGATATACTCCACCAATGTCTGTGAGGCTTACAGAGGGGAGGATATACTCCACCAATGTCTGTGAGGTTACAGAGGGGAGGATATACTCCACCAATGTCTGTGAGGCTTACAGGGGGAGGATATACTCCACCAATGTCTGTGAGGCTTACAGAGGGGAGGATATACTCCACCAATGTCTGTGAGGTTACAGAGGGGAGGATATACTCCACCAATGTCTGTGAGGATTACAGAGGGAGGATATACTCCACCAATGTCTGTGAGGCTTACAGAGGGAGGATATACTCCACCAATGTCTGTGAGGCTTACAGAGGGGAGGATATACTCCAAATGTCTGTGAGGCTTACAGAGGGAGGATATACTCCACCAATGTCTGTGAGGCTTACAGAGGGAGGATATACTCCACCAATGTCTGTGAGGCTTACAGAGGGAGGATATACTCCACCAATGTCTGTGAGGTTACAGAGGGGAGGATATACTCCACCAATGTCTGTGAGGCTTACAGAGGGGAGGATATACTCCACCAATGTCTGTGAGGCTTACAGAGGGGAGGATATACTCCACCAATGTCTGTGAGGCTTACAGAGGGGGATATACTCCACCAATGTCTGTAAGGATTACAGAGGGGAGGATATACTCCACCAATGTCTGTGAGGCTTACAGAGGGAGGATATACTCCACCAATGTCTGTGAGGTTACAGAGGGAGGATATACTCCACCAATGTCTGTGAGGCTTACAGAGGGAGGATATACTCCACCAATGTCTGTGAGGCTTACAGAGGGGAGGATATACTCCACCAATGTCTGTAAGGATTACAGAGGGGGGATATACTCCACCAGTGTCTAAGGATTACAGAGGGAGGATATACTCCACCAATGTCTGCGAGACTTACAGAGCGGGGATATACTCCACCAATGTCTGTGAGGCTTACAGAGGGGAGGATATACTCCACCAATGTCTGTGAGGCTTACAGGGGAGGATATACTCCACCAATGTCTGTGAGGGTTACAGAGAGGGAGGATATACTCCACCAATGTCTGTGAGGCTTACAGAGGGGAGGATATACTCCACCAATGTCTGTGAGGCTTACAGAGGGGAGGATATACTCCACCAATGTCTGTGAGGCTTACAGAGGGGAGGATATACTCACCAATGTCTGTGAGGCTTACAGAGGGAGGATACTACCAATGTCTGTGAGGCTTACAGAGGGAGGATATACTCCACCAATGTCTGTGAGGCTTACAGAGGGGAGGATATACTCCACCAATGTCTGTGAGGCTTACAGAGGGAGGATATACTCCACCAATGTCTGTGAGGTTACAGAGGGAGGATATACTCCACCAATGTCTGTGAGGCTTACAGAGGGGAGGATATACTCCACCAATGTCTGTGAGGCTTACAGAGGGAGGATATACTCCACCAATGTCTGTGAGGCTTACAGAGGGGAGGATATACTCCACCAATGTCTGTGAGGCTTACAGAGGGGAGGATATACTCCACCAATGTCTGTGAGGCTTACAGAGGGAGGATATACTCCACCAATGTCTGTGAGGCTTACAGAGGGGAGGATATACTCCACCAATGTCTGTGAGGCTTACAGAGGGGAGGATATACTCCACCAATGTCTGTGAGGCTTACAGAGGGGAGGATATACTCCACCAATGTCTGTGAGGCTTACAGAGGGGAGGATATACTCCACCAATGTCTGTGAGGCTTACAGAGGGAGGATATACTCCACCAATGTCTGTGAGGCTTACAGAGGGGAGGATATACTCCACCAATGTCTGTGAGGCTTACAGAGGGGAGGATATACTCCACCAATGTCTGTGAGGCTTACAGAGGGAGGATATACTCCACCAATGTCTGTGAGGTTACAGAGGGGAGGATATACTCCACCAATGTCTGTGAGGTTACAGAGGGGAGGATATACTCCACCAATGTCTGTGAGGTTACAGAGGGGAGGATATACTCCACCAATGTCTGTGAGGCTTACAGAGGGAGGATATACTCCACCAATGTCTGTGAGGTTACAGAGGGGAGGATATACTCCACCAATGTCTGTGAGGCTTACAGAGGGGAGGATATACTCCACCAATGTCTGTGAGGCTTACAGAGGGAGGATATACTCCACCAATGTCTGTGAGGCTTACAGAGGGGAGGATATACTCCACCAATGTCTGTGAGGCTTACAGAGGGAGGATATACTCCACCAATGTCTGTGAGGCTTACAGAGGGAGGATATACTCCACCAATGTCTGTGAGGCTTACAGAGGGGAGGATATACTCCACCAATGTCTGTGAGGCTTACAGAGGGGAGGATATACTCCACCAATGTCTGTGAGCTTACAGAGGGGAGGATATACTCCACCAATGTCTGTGAGGCTTACAGAGGGGAGGATATACTCCCAATGTCTGTGAGGTTACAGAGGGGAGGATATACTCCACCAATGTCTGTGAGGCTTACAGAGGGAGGATATACTCCACCAATGTCTGTGAGGCTTACAGAGGGGAGGATATACTCCACCAATGTCTGTGAGGCTTACAGAGGGGAGGATATACTCCACCAATGTCTGTGAGGCTTACAGAGGGGAGGATATACTCCACCAATGTCTGTGAGGGTTATAGAGGGAGGATATACTCCACCAATGTCTGTGAGGCTTACAGAGGGGGAGGATATACTCCATCAATGTCTGTGAGGCTTACAGAGCGGAGGATATACTCCACCAATGTCTGTGAGGTTACAGAGGGGAGGATATACTCCACCAATGTCTGTGAGGCTTACAGAGGGAGGATATACTCCACCAATGTCTGTGAGGCTTACAGAGGGGAGGATACTCCACCAATGTCTGTGAGGCTTACAGAGGGAGGATATACTCCACCAATGTCTGTGATTACAGAGGGAGGATATACTCCACCAATGTCTGTGAGGCTTACAGAGGGGGGATATACTCCACCAATGTCTGTGAGGCTTACAGAGGGAGGATATACTCCACCAATGTCTGTGAGGCTTACAGAGGGAGGATATACTCCACCAATGTCTGTGAGGCTTACAGAGGGAGATATACTCCACCAATGTCTGTGAGGCTTACAGAGGGAGGATATACTCCACCAATGTCTGTGAGGCTTACAGAGGGGAGGATATACTCCACCAATGTCTGTGAGGCTTACAGGGGAGGATATACTCCACCAATGTCTGTGAGGCTTACAGAGGGAGGATATACTCCACCAATGTCTGTGAGGCTTACAGAGGGAGGATATACTCCACCAATGTCTGTGAGGCTTACAGAGGGGAGGATATACTCCACCAATGTCTGTGAGGTTACAGAGGGGAGGATATCTCACCAATGTCTGTGAGGCTTACAGAGGGGAGGATATACTCCACCAATGTCTGTGAGGCTTACAGAGGGGAGGATATACTCCACCAATGTCTGTGAGGCTTACAGAGGGGAGGATATACTCCACCAATGTCTGTGAGGCTTACAGGACGGAGGATATACTCCACCAATGTCTGTGAGGCTTACAGAGGGGAGGATATACTCCACCAATGTCTGTGAGGCTTACAGAGGGAGGATATACTCCACCAATGTCTGTGAGGCTTACAGAGGGAGGATATACTCCACCAATGTCTGTGAGGTTACAGAGGGGAGGATATACTCCACCAATGTCTGTGAGGTTACAGAGGGGAGGATATACTCCACCAATGTCTGTGAGGTTACAGAGAGGGAGGATATACTCCACCAATGTCTGTGAGGCTTACAGAGGGAGGATATACTCCACCAATGTCTGTGAGGTACACAGGGGAGGATATACTCCACCAATGTCTGTGAGGCTTACAGAGGGGAGGATATACTCCACCAATGTCTGTGAGGCTTACAGAGGGGAGGATATACTCCACCAATGTCTGTGAGGCTTACAGAGGGAGGATATACTCCACCAATGTCTGTGAGGCTTACAGAGGGGAGGATATACTCCACCAATGTCTGTGAGGCTTACAGAGGGAGGATATACTCCACCAATGTCTGTGAGGTTACACAGGGGAGGATATACTCCACCAATGTCTGTGAGGCTTACAGAGGGAGGATATACTCCACCAATGTCTGTGAGGCTTACAGAGGGGAGGATATACTCCACCAATGTCTGTGAGGCTTACAGAGGGGAGGATATACTCCACCAATGTCTGTGAGGTTACAGAGGGAGGATATACTCCACCAATGTCTGTGAGGCTTACAGAGGGAGGATATACTCCACCAATGTCTGTGAGGCTTACAGAGGGGAGGATATACTCCACCAATGTCTGTGAGGTTACAGAGGGGAGGATATACTCCACCAATGTCTGTGAGGCTTACAGAGGGAGGATATACTCCACCAATGTCTGTGAGGCTTACAGAGGGGAGGATATACTCCACCAATGTCTGTGAGGCTTACAGAGGGGAGGATATACTCCACCATGTCTGTGAGGCTTACAGAGGGGAGGATATACCACCAATGTCTGTGAGGTTACAGAGGGAGGATATACTCCACCAATGTCTGTGAGGTTACAGAGGGAGGATATACTCCACCAATGTCTGTGAGGCTTACAGAGGGGGGATATACTCCACCAATGTCTGTGAGGTTACAGAGGGGAGGATATACTCCACCAATGTCTGTGAGGCTTACAGAGGGGAGGATATACTCCACCAATGTCTGTGAGGCTTACAGAGGGGAGGATATACTCCACCAATGTCTGTGAGGCTTACAGAGGGGAGGATATACTCCACCAATGTCTGTGAGGCTTACAGAGGGGAGGATATACTCCACCAATGTCTGTGAGGCTTACAGAGGGGAGGATATACTCCACCAATGTCTGTGAGGCTTACAGAGGGGAGGATATACTCCACCAATGTCTGTGAGGCTTACAGAGGGGAGGATATACTCCACCAATGTCTGTGAGGCTTACAGAGGGGAGGATATACTCCACCAATGTCTGTGAGGCTTACAGAGGGGAGGATATACTCCACCAATGTCTGTGAGGCTTACAGAGGGAGGATATACTCCACCAATGTCTGTGAGGCTTACAGAGGGAGGATATACTCCACCAATGTCTGTGAGGCTTACAGAGGGGAGGATATACTCCACCAATGTCTGTGAGGCTTACAGAGGGAGGATATACTCCACCAATGTCTGGAGCTTACAGAGGGGAGGATATACTCCACCAATGTCTGTGAGGTTACAGAGGGAGGATATACTCCACCAATGTCTGTGAGGTTACAGAGGGAGGATATACTCCACCAATGTCTGTGAGGCTTACAGAGGAGGATATACTCCACCAATGTCTGTGAGGTTACAGAGGGGAGGATATACTCCACCAATGTCTGTGAGGCTTACAGAGGGGAGGATATACTCCACCAATGTCTGTGAGGTTACAGAGGGAGGATATACTCCACCAATGTCTGTGAGGTTACAGAGGGGAGGATATACTCCACCAATGTCTGTGAGGCTTACAGAGGGAGGATATACTCCACCAATGTCTGTGAGGTTACAGAGGGGAGGATATACTCCACCAATGTCTGTGAGGCTTACAGAGGGAGGATATACTCCACCAATGTCTGTGAGGCTTACAGAGGGGAGGATATACTCCACCAATGTCTGTGAGGCTTACAGAGGGGAGGATATACTCCACCAATGTCTGTGAGGCTTACAGAGGGGAGGATATACTCCACCAATGTCTGTGAGGCTTACAGAGGGGAGGATATACTCCACCAATGTCTGTGAGGCTTACAGAGGGGAGGATATACTCCACCAATGTCTGTGAGGTTACAGGGGAGGATATACTCCACCAATGTCTGTGAGGCTTACAGAGGGGAGGATATACTCCACCATGTCTGTGAGGTTACAGAGGGGAGGATATACTCCACCAATGTCTGTGAGGCTTACAGAGGGAGGATATACTCCACCAATGTCTGTGAGGCTTACAGAGGGGAGGATATACTCCACCAATGTCTGTGAGGCTTACAGAGGGGAGGATATACTCCACCAGTGTCTGTGAGGGTTATAGAGGGGAGGATATACTCCACCAATGTCTGTAAGGGTTAGAGAGGGGAGGATATACTCCATCAATGTCTGTGAGGGTTATAGAGGGGAGGATATACACACAGCTTACACGCACACGGTTCAGACAGAAATATAAAAATGCAAAGCAAACATGTTTTTTTTCTAGGGGTTGTAAAATAAAAACGTTGTAGATTTGTTATCGTCATAATCATACTGTTCCACAGAATATGGTTGTTGTGAACGTTCTAAAAACAATACTTAAAAAACCTTGGCAGAATTGTCATGACAAGGAATGATAAAATTAATGGCGCTATTAAAAATACAACTATAAAAAAACAAGCCCTCGTATGGCTATGTGAACAGAAAACTAAATAAAACTATGGCGCTTGGAAGGCAGGAAAGGGTTAAATATGCACCAAATTTAACAAACGATAAGCGCCTTCTGATCACGCCAACGCAGACTAAAGTCATTGGCCCAGATTCAAGAAGCACTTGCGCGGGAACAAGTGTGATTTGCGCCGCGCAAGTACTGATTTGCTCCTATGCAAATTTGCGGCTGATTCTGTAAACCAGTTAAGCCTGAAGGCGGCCATTTTCCCGCGCACGCAGCCTAGCTGTTCCTGCGCAATTTTCGTGCAATTTTGCGCGGGGTGTAAGTTGCGCCTTCATGGAATTCCCTCAGCGAATATGCAAATTAGGTACTGCCCATGTACGAAGCCCATGCACGTACCCGTGCGGTGGTGGAGCGCACATTTGGCATCCTTAAATCTCGATTCAGATGTCTGGATAAATCAGGGGGGACCCTATTGTATTCACCCAACTTTGTATGCCAAATCGTAGGGGCATGTAGTATTCTCCACAATTTAGCTCAAGAAGGGGCATGCACATTGAGCTACGCAATGACCTTACCCCCGAACCACGCAACCCCCCCCCCCCCAAGAAACACTACCGGATCTTCTGAGGGAAGAGCAATCCGGAATGGTCTTGTGGAACGTCTCTTTGCACATTTAAACACACCCTGATCTTGTCACAAGTATAATGCATGTATGTACACCACTGTAGTCCCTAGCACACACCCGCCACATGCAACCCCCAATTGGATTAGACCCAACAATACCCATGGTATTAGGGAGCAGCAACGCCGCGTCAAGGCTCCAATTATGTTGCTGTCCATTCATACACCTTTCACATGGCAGAGGGTGACACCCCTTTTCCAGCAGGAGTGCCACCCCCCCCCCCCCATTCACACACCAGTCACACTGTAGTATACACTCCTCACCGTGTTGTAGGGACTACAAATAAATCTAAAAACTCATATCCTGAGCATATAAAAAAAAATAATCTCATACCCTGAGCATATCGAAAAATAATAAAAAAATCATATTGTGTTGAGCAAAAAAATGTAGACATAAAATTATTTTTTTGTTTTTTTCTTT